>NW_024962167.1:300000-394258 GCF_018350195.1 Panthera tigris
GTCGGTTGAGCGGTCTGACTTTGGCCCAGGTCATGATCCCGTGCTTTGTGGGTTCGAGCCCCGCTTCAGGCTCTGTGCTGACAGCTCAGATTCTGTGTCTCCCTCTCCCTCTGCCCCTCCCTTGCTTGCACGCTGTGTCTCTGTCTCCCAAAAATAAATAAATATTAAAAAAAATTTAAATCAAGAATTCTGGAGATTGGTTTAGCAACATAAAAACCTAAAAGCCTCTATCAGAAAATAATATTATTAAAATAAAAGACAATGCACTTGCAAATATTTACAACATATTTGTATCAGACAACAGGATATATCTTCGTTTTACAGGGAAGTCTTTGAAATCAAAACGAACAAAAAATCTGTAATTTGAAATCGTGCAAAGTACTTCTTTGCATATCTACAAGGGGCCAGTGGACATAGGGAAATATAGTGTCCCTGGGAAAAAAGAAATTTAAGTTAAAAAGGGACTGAAATACCGTTTTCCATCTACAACCTTTGTGAAAATAGAGTGATGGTGCTTATACTGCCGCTTAAAGTTTAAGTTGTTTTCGGCTTTCCAATAGACAATTTGGTGTAAGTACCACATTTAAAAAATATGTATTCCTTTTACCCATCAATTTTATTTCTACTAAAATATCTTTAAGAAATCACTAGGGATAAATGACATACACTTTGCTTTTCTCAGCACTATTTAAAGCAGCAATGTATTAAGAAGAACTCGTCTAATGGCTTTTATAAGTAAATGGCATTACATCCATAAGATGGATATGTGATCATTGAAGGTGGCATAGATAATAGATATACACAGAGACGCAGAGCTGTGCTTTAGTTGATCATCAAGTGAGAACAAAAATCAGTGTGATCATAGGTACACACAAGCAGACTATGGTTTTATGTTAAGCCCAAAAATGCACAAAATGTGATGACATTTGTGATTTCTGAACCTTTGTATTTACATGCATTTGTCTTTTCCTTCAAAGAAACTCTGTGCTTTCTACAGGAAAAGGTGTATAAAGGTCCTATTAAAAGTTTATTATCAACAGAAAGGGTTTATTATCGTTGAAGTAGTCCTGGAGAAGAGCAAGAATATGAATCTTATATACATAAAAATAATTTCTCACTTTGTGTTACAAAATGTTTTTGGATGTAAAATAAGAAAAATGAGTTAATTAAAATGTCTTTTGAGGATTGGCATATCTGGACAACTTTTGGCCTCTTCAGAAGTAAAGGGAGTATTTTTATTTGCACTTGCAGATTTTATTATGCATATATTAAGCATATACATATGTTTTCTGTTATAGGTAGCTTTATTACATGTAATAGGTAAATGATTTATATTAATCATGAAAATAAAATATATTAGTTGTGTGCTTATGAAAAAAAATAAGCCCTAGCAAATATAAGTGATTATTTACTGTTTCAGAAGTATGCTTTCCTTTATATACCTTTTCTTTAAAACTATTGAACTCTCCAACTGTATTTATCCACTCTTTCCATCCATTTATTTATCAACTAGAACCTGCACATATATTATATAGCGGACATGCTCTACCCGAGATCCTTTTGTTCTCAAAGACTTCATTTTGCACAGTATGAGCAGGATGAGAAATTTTATTGATTTATTTTCTAAAGATTTTATTTTTGTAAGTTTATTTATTTATTTATTTTTTGAGAGGGGTGGGGTGGGGGTGGGGGGTGGGGGGAATGGAGGGACAGAGAGAGAATGCCAAGCAGACCCCGTGCTGAAAGCAGGAACTTTTCCAATACACTTTTCAAAGAGTCCCAGCACGGGGCTTGAGCCAGTGAACATGAGCTCGTGACTTGAGCCCAAATCAAGAGCTGCACGCTTAACAGACTGAGCCACCCAGCAGGTGCCCCAGCTTTTATCTTGTTTACTTTATGTTTTAAGTGTTGTTTATTGTTGAGGGTGAAAGCATGAGCAGGGGGAGGGGGACAGGGAGAGGAGGGACAGAGCATCGAAAGCAGGCTCTGCACCAGATTTTATTTTTAAGTAATGTCTATACCCATCGTGGGGCGAATTTACAACCCTGAGATCAAGGTCCTATGCTCTACTGACTGAACCGGCAAGGCACCCCTAAGATGAGAAATTTTACATTGAAGTATTAGGACTTAATCTCAATGGAAGTTTTCCTCCTTCCTTTCAAAGTTTCTGAAGCTAGGAAATTGTAAAAGATAACCTTTACCTGCCCTTTTGAAATTTATGAGAGGAGTAAGTACTAATATTGATCATTGGAAATACTTGATTTTCGTACAATCTGTAGACCTCAATATTTAATAAAATGAGCTCTTCCTGGTCATTGGAATCCTGAGTTTCCTTTGGCTTAAACTTTCTTGAGAGGCAAAGTAAGAAGTCCTTAAAAATGTTTTCCTTTTGTTAATTTAGTCCTCTTTTCCTATAATGCTTTTCAGAACTAAAATTTATTTAAATGCCAATCATATGACTAGAACTGCAATAGACCTATTGTATATACCATCATTTCACATAATGGAAGGCACCAAGATTCTATGGTGTCCCACTATTCTATGTACCAATAAATTTTTTTTAAAGTCCTGCCAGTTACAGTTGTAAGACATTGTGAGTTATAAATTGCATTCCAATGTCAGAGATATTAAAATGTGACAAAATGAGCATCTTAGAATCATTGGAATGCAGTATTCTTGCTAATCCTTAAAACATGTCTGCAAAGTAGGTGTAATTGTATCAAGGTACCTAATTGAAGTGTTGTCTATGTAAAGCAGTAGTAATGGTAAAAATTATATTATCCAACAACTATTGAGATGTTATTTGTGCTAGGAAGTGTTCTAAATACTTGCATAGATCCTCACTTAAGCATCACAACGAGGTCTTGTGAGATAACTACTATGTATTTTATTTTATTTTATTTCATTTCATTTTATTTTATTTTATTTTGTTATTTTTTTTTATTTTTATTTTTTTAGTAATCTCTACACCTACCGTGGGGCTTCAAACTCACGACCCTGAGATCAAGAGTTACATGCTCTTCAGACTGAGCTAGCCAGGTGACCCGAGACAACGACTGTTTTTATCCCCTTTTGTTGAGGCCATTGAGGATAAGTCTAAGCAATAACTAGTGAGTGGCAGAGTTAAACTAGGACTGAAACCCTAGTGGAGCTGAATCCCGAGGTCATGCTCTTTCTCTTCAAACAGGCTGCTCTTTTATTAGTGTGAGGAGTCATCACTACCAAATATTGTACTTTCTCCAGAGGAAAACTGAATCTTTGTTTTGGAGGCATAGGAATAACATGCTACCTAATGTTTACAATTTCCTGAATTAACTGCATGTTTTGAGAGAGTGCACTATCATTTCCTAAAAAGTCCTCTCACTTTTTTAGGACTGCTCTCCATTTGGCCTGTGCCAATGGCCATCCAGAAGTGGTGACCCTCCTAGTAGAGAGGAAATGCCATCTTAACCTCTGTGATCATGAAAACAGGACAGCTCTCATGAAGGTGTGTAGTAGCAGCTGTGTCTGCCTGAGATGGATTTGATGTCATTACTTGGAATGAAATGAACTTATTGCCTTGAAACAAAACGAATCGGTGAAACCTGTGGCATGCTTACTTTAAATTCTCTGTTTCTTGGCATATCACTGACAGGCCGTACAGTGCCAGGAAGAGAAATGTGTAAACATACTATTGGAAAATGGTGCCGATCCAAATATTAGGGATGTGAGTGGCAACACTGCTCTCCACTATGCGGCCTTTGGTGATAATATATCCATAATAGAGACGCTGCTGCTATACAATGCGAATACTGAAGCAAGAAATAAGGTAAAGAACTAATTTATACGTTATTTGAAATTTTATATATATATATATATATATATATACATGAATATTTTACCCTCAAAATGTTTTATTTCACACACACACACACACACACACACACACACACATACACACTCACTCACTGAATTCTATCCATCAGGCCCTGTCATCATAGAAATAACTCCAATGCCAAGTCAGGGAGGGCTAGAAAAAGGTAGTGCCCACAGAAAGGGCAAAGTTGTATCTCCCAGCCACCGTTCCACCCCTGAAAGAAAATGTTTCCATTAGTGCCTATAAGTGGATGGTAGTCTCAGAGCCCATAAAGGACTAAAGGTCTAGTGAGGGGAGTGAGGTGATGATGGAGGCTGGGTGCTATGCAGGGGCTTAGGCAAGGGGTGCTGCTGGGGATAGGTGGGAGGAGGAATGGAGACCCAGACCCAGCAGGGAGAGCTTGGATGTGTGCAAGCGGGAGGAGAAAGCAACAGGTTGTAGGTGCTGGGCACTGCAGGCCCCGGTGCTCTGAAGATGAGGGCATTGGGGTCAGGTCATGTCTTGACATCCAGCAAGGCATCTACTTGTGTTGGGAGCCACTCGGCCAGCCATGTACCATGTTGGGGTGTCCCACTTCAGAGAGTAGCTCCCGCTCAACCTTGTGTAGCTCCTCAGCAGGGTTGTAGCTGTACATGGGGAGTAGATGATGGCCATACTTGCTGGCCCACCTGCCTTTTCTTTGACATGCATTACCTCTCACTGCTGAAGCCCCTGAAGGAACACCCTTGGTTGACACGGGTAGAGTCAATTTTACGTATTTGGAAGTTCAAGTATTCCCTGAATGAAACTATTTGGAAACAACTTATTTATCTAAGATTTCTTCTTTCTTTCTTTCTTTCTTTCTTTCGTTCTTTCGTTCTTTCGTTCTTTCGTTCTTTCTTTCGTTCTTTGTTTCGTTCTTTCTTCCTTCTTATTATTTTTTATTTGTTTTTGAGAGAGAGAGACAGAGACAGAACAAGAGTGGGAGAGGGGCAGAGAGAGAGAGGGAGACACAGAATCGGAAGCAGGCTCCAGGCTCCCAGCTGTCAGCACAGAGCCCAATGCAGGTCATGAACTCATGAGCCGTGAGATCAAGACCTGAGTCGAAGTTGGATGCTCTACCAACTGAGCCACCTAGGCACCCCTAAGATTTCATTTTAAATAAGGATACTTCTAAAGAAACATTAGAGAATACTGCTTTGTTTTATGTATTTATGGCAAATATTTATGAAAACAATATATTTGCTAAAGGTAAAACTTATTTTGTTTTCAAATATTTTTTCCCATCCAATTTTTTTTATTAGTGAAAAACAACACAGGAAAGCAAAATTTGCCCTAGGCTTTGTCTTAAAACTCAAAGAAAACAAATGCATTTTACAATAAAAAATATTGCTGCTGTTGACAAGTTCACATTTGATAAAAAAGTGATTTATAAAAATGGGATTTATCTTTTATTGGCCAAGGCTTAAGAGGAAAAAGGGGAAAGGAGGGAGCAGTAAGAACTAAGTGGGCCAATTTGGAAATTTGGCAAGTGAGAGAAAATAACAAGAAGAGGCTGTTTGTTTTATTATTTTTTTTCCCTTCAGTTTATATGTTTAGTCAAGGAGTCTTCAATTTTCGAGGGGAATAATTGTTACTTAGGGAAAGAGTGAGTTGTAAACCTGCCTAGAGACCAAGTGTAAGAGGACTCAGAGGAAATCAGATTGGCACTGAGCAGGTGGTTGATGAAGTGGGCAAGGAGAGGAAAGAACAAATAATTAACTGTCATATAATCCTATTCTGGCAGAAACAGCCACTTAGATAAGAGTCTAAACTCTGTTCTGAAATCTAGAATATCTTGGTGGGAAGTAAGAAGTTTAAAAGTAATGAAATCAAGTTGCATTTTGTCTTTACATTTAGTCCCTGTTCTACCTCTGCTCAGGGAAATTAAAGGCAGTTTTGATAAGTCATTCTTTTGGCTAAATCTTCAAATGATAGAGGGAGTTGGCCACATAGATGAGACTGATGTGATTGGCTGCTGCACCAGCTCTCACCTAGAATCGTGGTGGTGAATCCCAGTGCCCTGGGGAAGTTGCAATTTTTTTTTTTACAAGCCTAAACTCTCCCCTGAAGAGTTTGAGTAAATCTCGTAACATGTATACATAGACATGGATATTTAGAAATATTTTTTTTTGAGACTGTGCTACAACTCTTGGTTAAGAACTACTGGAGTGTGTGGGTGGCTCAGTCGGTTAAGCGTCTGACTTCAGGCTCAGGTCATCATCTCACGGTTCACAAGTTCTAGCCCCGTGTTGGGCTCTGTGCTGACAGCTTAGAGCCTGGAACCTGCTTCATATTCTGTAGTCTCCCTCTCTTTTTGCCCCTCCCCTGCTCGTGCTCTTTCTCTCTCTTTCACAAATAAGTGGACATTTAAAAAAGAAAAAAAAAAGCTAACTACTGAAGGGAGGGGTACCCGGGTTGTTCGGTTGATTAAACATCCGACTTCCACTCAGGTTGTGATCTCATGGTTTGTGAGTTTGAGCCCCACATTGGGCTCTGCACTGATGGTGCAGAGACACATGAGTCTCTCTCCCTGCCCCTCCCCCACTCACTCACACTTGCTCTCTCTCTCTCTCTCTCTCTCTCTCTCTCATATTCATAGCCATTTGGTTATTACAAGCAGTGTTTTCATGACTGCAATAGGAGAAAATCTTGAATCTTTTTTATTAGTTGAAGTTATGTGACAGACTGTCTTATGATGTCTGTTAAGTTCATATAGCCGTGGCATAATCCAAATGGTAGTTTTAAACATGGAAATGTAGTTAGTGACAATAGAGTTGGGAATTGTTTTAATAATTTAGTTTCAGCATAGTTGTGAACTAATTTGTCTATTTAACAGTCTGGGAGAATTAAACACAGATAGATTGCAGTTTTAATAAGCGTTGGAAAAAATCTTAAAGTGGGTGTTACGAGTCTTTTTGTTGTGATTCTTTTAGACAGAGAGAGTGTGAGTGGGGGAGAGGGGCAGAGGGAGAGAGGGAGAACCTCAAGCAGGCTCCAAGCTCAGTGCCAAGCCTGATGCAGGACTCAGGCCCACAATCCTGGGATCATGACCTGACCTGAAGTCAAGCGTCAGATGCTCAATTGACTAAGCCACCCAGGCTCCCCTCTTATGAGTCTGAATAGCAATTTTTATTACATGTTGGGGCCTAAGTGTTTGGTAAAACGTGATACTGATACTTCAGGAAACATTTACAGACAAATATTTACTTTATGCATAACCAAAATACCCGTGGGCTATTGACTAAATTTGGCCCCTGGATGTGTTTAGTTTCCTCCATAAATTGAGTCAACGTTACAAATTATGGCACTCATGCAGAAATCTGGATTTCAGACTTTTCTTATAGAATTATACCTGGTACTTTGAGCCCATACTACTGTTTGGTATGCATTCCAGTGGCTGCCTTTTTATATGAGGCGTGTGTGTCTCCAGTTTGCTACTGTCCCCACTTAGGTTCTTCACTTACTCGAGTCACCTACTTTGCCTCCATAAGCATTGCGTTTGCAATTACTGTTTTATGATCTATCTATCTATATACATATACATATACACACACATATACATATATATACGTATATACATACATATACATATATATGTACACATATATATGTATATATCTAAGCTACCAGGCGCCTGAGCTACCCAGGCGCCTCTGTTTTATGGTCTATTTTGATAAAGATTTCAAGGTTTTCAAGGCAATCCATTTTGATTTCTAATATATATTTTGTATTTTATGTTAATGTCTTCGGAATAGGATTGAATTTTCCAAGTTAGACTTTCTAAGTTGTTTTTGTATTGTATTTATTTTTTTAATGTTTATTGATTTTTGAAGGAGAGAGAGCACGTGCATGAGTGGGGGAGGGGCAGAGAGAAAGGGAGACACAGAATCCCAAGCAGGCTCCAGGCTGAGCTGTCAGCATAGAGCCCAATGCAGGTCTTGAACTCACAAACCATGACATCATGACCTGAGCCAAAGTCGGCCTTTTAACTGACTGAGCCACCCAGGTGCCCCATAAGTCAGTTTGAAAACAAGACACTTTTTCCTTCTGTGTACTGTAAATCATCGTATTCCTGGGGCGCCTGGGTGGCTCAGTCGGTTGAGCGTCCGACTTCGGCTCAGGTCATGATCTCGTGGTCTGTGAGTTCGAGCCCCGTGTGGGGCTCTGTGCTGACAGCTCAGAGCCTGTAGCCTGCTTTGGATTCTGTGTCTCCCTCTCTCTCTGCCCCTTGCCCGCTCATGCTCTGTCTCTCTCTCTCTCTGTCAAAAATAAATAAACATTAACAGAAACAAAATTTGAATAATCGTATTCCTATTGGAATATTTTCAAACCGTATTACATTAATCATGGTTACAGTTGAATAGGTTATGCCTATTGCAGGCAATATTCTCTTTCTCCTCATCATTGTTCCCTAAAAATGCAAATAATGTAGTCACTTTCATTATGCTAAAAATGATCTGTAGAAACCAGTGTTTGAATTTTTATTGATAAGCCATTATATTTTTATTTCCGATTTATATGTTGCCTAAAATATAAAGTAAGTAGCTATTCCAGTGGAAACTGGAATACCGCTAGGATACAAACAGTTTTTTTTTAGAAGTAGATATGCGTTAGGGTCCCAGGATTATTATAATTGAGAATAAAATTTCATATTGAGCTTCCTAACAGTTAAGATAAAACTTTAGCATTTTATAATAGGAGAAAGCCCAGGGGCTATTTAATGTTAAGGAATCAAAGTTCATTTGAAGCTTATCTCTTGGAGTTCTGAGCCCATCTCCTTAGTGACCCATTTGGAGCAGGAATGCCTTACGTTGACATCTCGGATGTCAGTGGATCCTGATACCGCTGACAGAAGACAAGCAAGTTTGTATAACTTGGGGAAAAGCTTCACCTTTATCGGAAAGCTCTCCAAACTATATCCCTGAAACTCTGATTCCTCAAATGTGAATGTTTGCCACAAAAAGGATTGTCAAATGGGGATTGGGCAGATTTAAATGGATTTCTGTAATGCCAGACATATAATGCAGTTTTATAATATTTCTCAAACATAGGTGATCATGAAATCTTTCCATTGGGACATAGTACTTACCTTCTGGCAAAGTATGTATTCTTTGGAAGATAATTTAAGAAACACAACTCCAAAGATCATCATTTAGGTTATTAGTTCAGTACAAGTACTTAAAGCATTTACCGCTGTGTTTTGGAGTTTGGAGATATAGAGATAAGAAATAGCCCCTGCTCTCAAGAAGCTCTTGGTTTAGACAGGGAACAATAACTACAGTATACCATCATAAGTACTGTGATAGAAGCAACGATCTTGGAACCAGTCAGTGTTTGAAGTGAGTTTGGGAGAATGACTGCATATAATCTGTTGAAGAAGGTGGAGGAGGGCTATTTTATTAAAAACAATTTTTAATGTGTATTTCTTTTTGAGAGAGAGAGAGAGAGAGAGAGAGAGAGAGAGAGGGCGGGGGGGGGGAGACACAGAATCTGGAACATGCTACAGGCTGTGCGTGGTCAGCATAGAGCACAATGCAGGGATCAAACTCACAAACCCTGAGATCATGACCTGAGCTGCAGTTGGTCACCTAACCAACTGAGCCACCCAGGTGCCCCAGTGGAGGAGGGCTATTTTAAAGAGGAGCAGCAGCAGGTGAAAGCACAGGGGTGGGAAGGAAGAGGCCATTTTTTATTTACTTTTTGTATTATATGTTTAAGTTTAGAGGATCTTTTGTATGTTTTAAAATTCCGTATGGAAAGGTGTAATTTTGTAAATTCTAAATTGTTTTTGCTCTTTTACAGGATAACTTCACACCACTTCTAGTTGCTGTAAATGAAAACAAACAGCAAATAGTGGAAGTTTTAGTAGAAAAGGCAGCAAATATACATGCAGAGGATAAATCAAAAAGGTGCAGTAGTTTTCTTTTAAACCTTAGGATGGTTCTAGAGTGGTAATAATTACTCAAGTCAGGAAGATTAACTTCAGAAGAAGAAGATTAATTTATAATTATATAGTGAAAACTGTCAACACATCACCAGTTAGACAGAAAGCAATTATTCTGACTGGGCCACATGAAGAACAGGGTATAGCAGAATTCATATTCCTTGATGATGTTGACTCGTGTCATTTGCAGTGTTTATTTTTAAGCAGGTTCCATGCTCGGCCTGGAGTCCAACGCTGGGCCTGAACTCATGACTCTGAGATCAAGACCCGAGCTGAGGTCAGGAGTCTGATGCTCAACCAACTGAGTCCCCCAGTTGCTCCTGCAGTGGGTTTTTCTGTTTGTGTGTTTGTTTTTTCTGCCACATGATTTTGTGTTAACTAAAGGGATTTCATATTAGTTTTATAAAGGGTGGACTCTCAGCTCTTAACTTACTTTATGACACAATATTGGCCTTCTTAACCCTTTTATGGTATTGTTTTAAACTTCTACTTCATAGAGGCACCTGGGTGGCTCAGTTAGGTAAACATCCAACTTTGGCTCAGGTGATCATCTCATGGTTCGTGGGTTGAACCCCACATCAGGCTCTGTGCTGACAGTGCAGAGCCTGCTTCAGATTCTCAATCTCTCTCTCTGTCTCTCTGTCTCTCTATCTCTCTCTCTGTCTCTGCCCCTTGCCCACATTCTCGCGTGCACTCTCTCTCTTTCTCAAAATAAAGCGTAAATAAACTTAAAACAAAAAGAACTTCTACTTCATATAGATTTTTCCTTCAAAGATGTATATTGGGGTGCCTGGGTGGCTCAGTTGGTTAAGTCTATGACTTTGGCTGTGGTCATGGTGTCATGGTTCGTGGGTTCGAGCCCCACGTCGGGCTCTGAGCTGACGGCTCGGAGCCTGGAGCTGCTTTGGATTCTGTGTATCCCTCTCTCTCTCTCCCTCTCCCTTGCTTGAGCTCTGTCTCTCAAAAGCAAATAAATGTTTGAAAAAAGATGCGTATTAAATATAAATAGGAGTTGTTTTGTCTTTTGGATGACGCTTTTCTTTAAATTGCTTTTTTTTTCTTTTTTGAGGAATACTGATGTCGTTAGGTGATCTCTAAGTGATGATTAATTGCTATTACCAGGTCTCATCAGGTTTTACCCTTTTTCATGTCCAGTATATGTATTTTTGATTTTATTTTTAATTGGTAGGAGTAGAAAGATGAAAGATAACTTTAACTGAATAGACTTTTCCTTTAATGAGGATAAGTTATAGGTGGGTGATAAAGAAGGAAGAGATGTGCTTTAGATTCACACAAGACTAGGTTGATTCATAGCTTTCCTACTGGCTAGGTGTTGTGACCTTGGGAGAGTTACGTATCATCACTAGATATGTTTCCTGATATGAAAAGGATGATGATAATATATCCTTCAAGGGTGGTTGTGCGTAAATAACATTTTATATACATAGCATTTAACTTAGTGCCTACCATACGCTTATCAGCATTGTTAACTATAATTATGCCTATTTTGTTAGCATTCGCATTAAAATATTATCATTTTAAGCCTGCAGATAGTTTCTATACTTACGTGACCTCTAGATGGCTTTGAAGTGCACTGTATCAGATTAAGGAAGACATGGGGAATTCGTTTTTAAAATCTTTACCTGTTCGGATAAGTGACCTCAGCATAGTTTCTTGTTTATCAAAGGACTTTAAATTAGCAGCTCTATAATACATCACCCAAGTGGGACAAGAAGCTTCCTTTTTGTCCCTTCATTTTAGCCTTGGAGATCATTTACAAAGATGAACACTGAAACATGTAAGTGGTCGATTCTGAACAGAGAGGCAAGATATTAACCTGATAAAGTGTATCAAATTAGCTGTTTAAACAACTCTAGATTCCTAAGAGTGGAGTTATCTCTGTTATTTTAGAACAGCCTTCATGCTTGCTGTAAATTATGACTCAACAAATGTAGTCAGGCTTCTTCTTCAGCAAGGTATTGACCCTTTTCCTCAGGATGTATATGGATGGGCTGCAGATGAATATGCTTATGTTAAGGGTTTTAATCTGTAAGTGTTTGTATTAAAATGCTAGTTATTACTAAACTGAGGTTTAAAATAATTTAACTGTTATCTTCGTATGTAACAGATGGGATTTCGTAGTTTGGTCAGGCAGTTTTGGAATGGCAGTCGGCTAGTCCACAACATGAGCCAGAAATCAAGCAAAGCACTAGACTAGTTGGAAGTAGGAATGTGTGCAGGATTCTTTATCTCAGGACTTTTGAGACCTTTAGCCTCCAGGATTATGCATTTCATTTCAAGTATAACCCCTCTGCATGGGGCACAAATAATGTTACATCTCTGTGTTTTCTAACTAGTAACCTGGGTCTTGAAATGTTCAGTTTTGTAGAAGACCCTATACTTTCCTTTGAGGGCTATCTCCTGTACTCTGTCCCTTGAATTTTCCAAGAACCTAAGGAGCACCCTAAGACCAAAGAGACAGTCCTCTTTCACAAGTCATTTGGAGGGGACAAAAGGGCATCTGATCATTCTACAGTTTTGTTTGATTCTGTTTCTGCGGCATTGCTGTTGAAACTGGTGCTGCAGTCTGGTCGTGATTGACCTTTGCTCCCAGGATTCCCTGGCTGATCCAGATTTTTCAGTCTTCATGGTGATCCACACTTAGATTTCAAAGTTACAAAGTTTCTTTTGTTCACTGCACATGCACATATGCTCAGCAGCTATCCCAAAGCACCAGCACCCTGTTGGGGCAGCTGGGCCTCCTGGCTTTTGCCATACACCCCTGTCCCTCCACGCTCAAAGACCTTATGTGGAACCCATACCTTAGCCTAGACTTTCCTTATGAGTTACCCTTTGAGGATCTTGTTTGTCTTTTTTTGTCCAGAAGATGTTGGGAACATTCTAAGCTGTCAGAGAGGTTCAAATGATGCTGCAGGAAGAGATCGGACTTCCCTTTCTCCTTTGTTAGTAGATCTGTACACCTGCCTTTTTTTTTTAAGTAGGCTCCATGCCCAGCGTGGAGTCCACCATGGGGCTCGAACTCACGAGCCTGAGATCAAGACCCAAGCTGAGATCAAGAGTTGGATGCCCAACGGACTGAGCCACCGGGGTCCCCCTGGACCACCGCTTTAAATCCTGTGGAGCATCTTTTCTGAGGTCATGGAAGGTCTCATCTTTCCCTTCCCAGAGTAAAGAGCATCACCTAAGAGGCCATGGCCTGACAGGCCATGTTTTGGGTATAATATCTCATTAAACCTTCTTATCAACCTTGTAAACTAAGGCAGTAATTTCCCTTGTTTTATAGAGGGAGATTTTGAGCCAAAGAGAAGTGGCTTCTCTAAGAACAAATAGCTATAGGTTATAGAGCTAGGACTTCTGAGTTCCAAACACTTTCCATTCTGGCAAGCGAATTCTAATTATTCTCATTACTATTTGATGTGTATTTACTTTTGATAGAGGGAGATGGAGTACGAGCTGGGGTGGGGGGTGGTTGCAGAGAGAGAGGGAGACACAGAATCCAAAGCTGGCTCCAGGCTCTGCGCTATCAGCACAGAGCCCGACGTGGGGCTCAAAGGCATAAACCGTGAGATCGTGACCTGAGCTAAAGTTGGGCGCTTACCTACCCAGGTGCCCCGGGCAAGCTAGTTCTAATTTACTAAGCTAGAATGCCCTCAATTCATGACTGGCTCATCTTCCTGTTTTTTTCTTCTTTAAGTACAGACTTAATGAAAAGCTTCTAGAATGTACAAATTTGAAGTATATGGGGTAATTCAAGTTTTGGTATTTGCTCTGATATTATTTGAAATACTCTAAGAATTTGATGTATTTGGTAAATGTTTTTCATGTCAGCATTAAAATAGTAATATTATTTATCACCCTTTTTTATACATAGCAGTTACGAAATAATTTGCCACCATAAAGAAGAAATCATGCTTAAAAATTCTTTGCAAAATAGCAACCCAGGTAAGACTTTACATAGTGAATTGCTCTTGGTGGTCCTAACATAGGTAAAGTCAGAGTAAGGGTGTTTTGATAATGAAAGAACAATGAAGAAAAGAACACCAATGTGTAAATTGCATGTGTATTTATTTTCTTTCTTAATTTCTTTCTTTAGAGTCTAATGTTCAGAATGATTTAAGAAGTTAACTGTAGGTAATTGAAAATATGAGGCAGTATTATCTGAGAAGAAATTCATTATTTTAGTCATGACCCCTAAAATACCATGTGACATCTTTGTGTAATAAATACGAAAATGCTTTGTTAACTGTGTATTTAATTTTGAGAGAGAGAGAGAGAGAGAGAGAGAGAGACAGAGAGAGACAGAGAGAGAGCAGGAGTGGGGCAGAGGGAGGTAGACAGAGGATCCAAAGCAGGCTCCACCACTGACAGCAGAGAGACCAATGTGCGGCTCGAACTCGTGAGCTGCGAGATCACGACCTGAGCCAAGGTCAGATGCTTCACCAACTGAGCCATCCAGGTGCCCAGAGGAAAAAAGATTTTTAAGTTAGTATGTTTTATGTTTCCTCCATAAACATATTATAACAAATTGCACTTGCTATAAAAATGGATCTTTTATAAAATGTTTACAAATGGATTATATTTAGTAAATATTGTTACCTAGTGATTTGTCTCATTAAAAAATGAACCAGCCCTAAAACTGGGAATTCTACAGTACTTTCCTGGTACCATAAACACATGGCAAATCATAAGAACTGCAAAACTTAGCTAGTGTGCAGCAATGCCAACGAGATTGTTTTTTACAGATAGCTGCCAGTAGTGCCGAAGAAAAGCAATGCCCTGTGGAGAGGCATAGGTTATTTCACATACTGTATCAACAAGGTCTCACCATTATCAACTTCACTCCTCATAAATCAAAACAGAAAGAGAGGGGTGCTTGGGTGGCTGCGCCGGTTAGGTGTCCAACTCTTGATTTCAGCTCAGGTCATCATCATCTCACAGTTGGTGAGTTGGAGTCCTGTGTCAGACTTCTCTGTCGGGCTCTTTGCTGACAGCTCAGAGCCTGTGTGGCATTTTCCCTTTTCCTTCTCTCTCTGCCCCTCCCCTGTACATGCATGCTCTGTCTCTCTCAAAATAAATAAACATTTAAAAACAACAACAACAACAAATCCAGAATGAGATATGTTGACTTCATTAGAACAATGTTTTCTTCTGTTTCTTGGAGAATTGTCATGACACTGTAATTTTGTTAGAATCAGATACTCCGTTGCCATTAGTCAAAATTTTATCTTCATAAGTATTCAAGTAGGGCAACTTGGGCTCCAGGAATTATAATAAAAGCACAAAGATGTTTCACAATCAAACACACACACACACACACACACACACACACACACACACACAAATGCTACTGTTGCTCCCTAGTTGTGGCACCTAGTGCACTGTACAATCTGAAAAGTAGGAAGAAAGCTTTAACTTGGTAGACTGTTACCAAAGACCTTCTGTAAGTCAGTTTTGGAAGTTACAGGAAAGGCAAAGATCGAGCAGACAGCGTTTGGACCACGAAGGTGCTCATAACAGAATAGAGCTGTCCCTGCGGTTTTTGAAACAGAAAAGTTTCTGTGGTTTTTAAAAATAATTTTCAAAGGAATCATTTTTATTCACGTCCATTTGTTAACTTCACAAGTCACTCTTAAGTGCCTTTTAGCTACTAAGTGTTATCCCGTTGTGGAATACAAACATTCAAAAACCAGTCTCTGCACCCGAGGAGTTTGTTGTTATCCCTGTCATTTGTATTATTTACTCTCTTTAGTGCTTACTAGGTGCCAGAGTCTCGTGGAGCTTATAATTACCATTGTTACTTTGTATTGGCATTTGTTCCAGTTACCGTAAGTTCATGGTGAGGAATCAGAGTTTTCAAAGACTGGGTAGAATCTACGGTAAGCATGCAGGGTGAGTAGTTCAGTTTGCCAGGTAGAGAGGCAGAATGACAATGTTTGGCAGGACCAACATTTGTATGTTTGACAATGTTTGTAAAGTGTCACGATTACGTGTTTGGCGGAGTACACAGCAGTGCAGAGGCGAAGGTGTACGAGTGAACTTAGCAGGATTTATGAGCAGTTGGGTTTTGCTGGTAGAAAACGTGTGCTATGGGAATGGTTGGGAATGAGGTGAATACCTAGGTAAGACAAGCTTATGGAAGTTTGTTAGTGCTATAGAAAGGAGTAGATCTTACCCGATGGGCCTTGGGAAGTTTCTTCGGTAGAATGCTTTTAGCGGCAAATAATAGGTGACTTCTAACAGTGACGAAAACAGTAGGAACCAGAAATGTTTTGATGGTTCGGTGATGTCATCAGGATCCCCGTCGTCTCTTGTTCAGTTTTGGAGTTGGTGGTGTTTTTATTTCTCCTTTCCGGGGTGGCTAATTAGCAACTGCTCCAGGTATCATATTCTCACATGGCAACATCCAGTGGGTGGGAAGGACTGCTTTTCTTTAGGTGTTTCTTTTCACTAGGAAGAGTCTTGCAGTAGACTTCCTCTAGCATTTTAAAGACTAGGTTACATCACACACTCACTCCTAAACTGGTCCCTGGGAAATCAGGTACTGTGATTAGCTTAGAATAATCCTTTCTCTTTTTGAAGCCAGGGTGAGGCCACCTTCTTTGTGTATGGAGACAGTAATGTCCAAATAAAGTTGTGATTCTCTAGCAAGAATGAAGAATATGGAATGGCTCTTAGGGAGGGAGGCAGCAGTATTTGATGCAGGGATTTTGGAGAATTTGAAGCAGAAGACTAAGAAGATTAGATTTGAGTTAGGACACTCTGGTTATGGCATAAAATACAGATCACCAAGCCTTTTTCCTAAAGAGCCAGTGAATATTTTAGGTGATGTGGTCTCTCAGCTCTGCCCTTGTAGTGTGAAAGCAGCCGTAGCAATATGTAAGTGAAGACATGGGACTAGGCCCCAATAAAACATCATTTACAGAACCAGATGGCAGGTTGGATTTGGCCTGTGGCTGCAGTTTGCTGAACCCTCATATGGAGGATAGGTTATAGGAAACCACATAAAGAGACTGGGAGGCAAAGGAAGCTCTTGTTTTCTTAGCCTGGTATTAGTCCATTGTGAAACTTTCAGCTGTGTAGATTGAAAACGTCAGGGGGTTCAGTTTATTCCATTAATTTTTTTTTTCTGGGCCTTGTGTCTTTCTCATTTGTTTTGCTGAAAATTTTTTATTCGTTTAAGAAATAACAATAATATTTGGTGGCTTTTTTTTCCCTGTGAAAATCATCAGTTAAGAACTCATGTTTGACTAGGGCAGTAGCAGGGGAAACATAAAGCAGAGACAGAAACAGTACAGTTAATATGAGTTTGTGATTCCTGAATATAAAAAGTTAGGGGGTGAGAGAGAACTCTCAGAAGATTCAGAGGTTTCCAGGTTGTGCGCCAGCATTTAAATTGGACATGAAGAATGAGTAGGACTTTATCAGATGAACAGAGGAGAGCAGCAGGAATGAGGAAGACCAGTAGTTTTCTGTATATGTTGACTTTGATGGAATATCCATGTAGGATATTCTCAGTCATTGGATAATTGAATAATAGGAGTTTCCAGCTGGAGATAGACCTTCAAGATTGGAGGTGCAGATTTGAAATAATCTGCTGAGAATTATTAGGCAGAGTCATAGCTTGGATAAAGATTGAGCTTGTCCATGATGGAGAACATGGAGAATGCGAAGGCCAGTGAACAAACCCTGGGAATACCAATTTAGAGAGAATGGATGGAAGAATGGCAGTTAGTAAAGAAGACTGAGGAGTGCTAGGGAAAAAGTAGGCGAGGAATTAGAGGAAGTGATGTTGAGAAAATTTTTAAAAATTTCAAGCAGGAGTATTTCATCAAATTACTACCAAGAAAGTTGGATTTAACTTTTAAAAGTTCTCTGGTGGTAACCTTTTCAAAAGAACAATTTGTGAGTTGTAAGGCCTTTTATTTACGTGGTTGGTGCTTTCGGTGTCCAAATGTGGAAAAATAACATATCCACCAAGGTCCTATCTAACTTTTTGTAAATGCAACACCTACCCAGGTAGGGTCAAGGGAAAATGGTCTAGCCTGGTGAGTATACTTGCCCAGCGTTTTTCCATAATCGTCAAAACCTAGGAGTCAAGTGTGAGGAAAAGTGTTGTCGTTCTTACATGCTTCTTGTGGGAGTACTTGAGGTTTTCCTCAAGTCTTTGAATGACTCTTCTGGATGAATACTGAGACAAAAATCTGGCAGCAACAGCTGGAAGCCACTGTCAGGCCCTGTCTCTGGAATGGAATCCCGAGACAGCTGTATTTTTAATAGTTTGAAGTTTTGATCAGAAATAGTTTCCAGAGCAGCAGATTGGAGAAACTGACCTCGTGTCAATATGTTATTGCAGAAAACTAATGTCATAACAAGGAGAAAATGTCAGGTGATGCGCTGAACCTACTAGTTCTCAGTAGTTTGGGAATTCTAGTGATGTCAGTAAAAAAGTCAATACGGGATTATTTTTGCTTGTGTCTTTTTTGTTATGTTGGAATACCTGACTGTATTTTGTTAGTGCTGTCTCTCTTTATTTTCTTTTGATTGGCCTTCTTCTGATATCTCTCCTTTTAGTCTGCCTTTCTGAATCTCATCCCTAAAGAAAGCTCTAAGGAAAATTGTCTTGGAATCTACTACTATTAGAATACATTTCCACCATATGCATGTTGAACGTATATGTATGTTTCCTTCTAAGGCATTGGTCTACCTAATCTCAAGGTTGTGTCATCTTTATGAGTTTCTTAGGCAAAACGACTTTCTACCTGTACACACAGTGATAGTGATAGTGTCAGTGATGATGTTCTGTCAGGAGTGAAAGCATTTTCTGGATCGTCAGGTAGAAATTTTTGTAGGGTACAGTTTTAAAGTGAACTGCTTTAATATTTTTTTCAGAAATTGGTAAGCTGTGACTTAACAAGAATACATGCCCAATTGGAATACCAAGTTTTGAACCAATTATATATAAGATAACTCACTTTGCCTTCCCCCAAAAGGGTCCTATTGATCTTTAATTCTCAAATCTGCTGTTTTCAGGGTGGAGTGGATAATTCCCCTGACAATTTGGACACAGTAATTATGACTTTTTGATTATTTTGGCAATAACTGCCTTTAATAGGTGAACTATATTTTTAATTTTCTAAGACATTAAGGAAAAGAAACAAAAAAAATATAATCGGTAGTATGTTTTTATACTGGGTCTGATAGTTCTGTTTTTTCTAGAACGATCCCTGTTACTTCTTTGATTCCTATCTGCCAGAAAAATGAACTAAGTCCTAGTGAGTTGGAGAAAATGAACAGATTTTTCATATTTGAGAGGAACTTGTATATGGTAGAACATAGTGGCAACCACCAGGATTCTCTCTCTTTTGTTTTTCTGAGTAAAATAGGATTGTTGCTTGTTTCACACTTTCTGACATCATGATTTCACCTATTCCTTTGAAACCTTTCTTCAAATGGATATATAGGAATGTAGGAATTTTCTAGGCAAATACCAAGAAAAAGAGATTCCAGGACAGGTATTCTGTGACATAACCTTCTGACTGTAACCACGTGTAAGACATCAACCCAAATAATAAAAATGTCATATAACACAGTTGTGTTAGAGGCACCCCAACGACACCCAGATTTGATTATTCACTAGAAGAGCTCACAGGACTCAGCATATAGTTGTACTCATGCCTGTGGTTTGGTATGGGGACAGGCTAGAAAGGCCAATCAGCACAGAGAAAAGGTGCATGGGGTGAAGTCCAGAGGAGACCAAGCGCAGGCTTCCAGGAATCCTTTCTCTATGGAGTTAGCAGGATGTGCTTAACTCCTCCAGCATGAAATTAGGACAGCACAAGTGAAATGTTGTCTGCCAGTACGAGGCTTACGGATACTCAGTGCCCAAGGTTTTCATCAAACGCTAATCACATAGGCATCTTCTCCTTAGCATGTGCCAAAATTCCAGGTTTCCAGAAGGAAATCAAGTGTACGGCCTTAAGCACATTGATTGTACCAGCACTTAGGCACAGTGAGCCACTCTTGACCAGCTAGGAAATGGTGGGAACCCTCCTTAAGTCCAAGATCCCAGGGAACAACCAAGGGCCAGTCATTCAAGTAGGATGTTCTGAGGGTATCCATCTTTGGCCTGCTGGATGAAACCTGTTCTGCATAGGAATTATAGCCCTGACTTAATATTTGGTGGTGTCTTAAAATTTTATTTTACTAGCAAGTAATATGATGGTTACCATGGTACTGGTTTCAGTTTTATCATCCATATGAAGTAGGTATTTGTACAAAAAAGACTAGGGCCATATTAGGTCATTATAATCTTTTTTGATGGGATTAAGCTTTCCTTATGATTCTTAGATACGATCAACATAATGATTTTTTATTTAAAATTAGAATAAAATCTCTTAATTATATGCAAAACCCAGGTTTGATTCATATAGTACTGAATTCCTGTGTATAGTTATAAGATATTTGATCCTATTCACCAATTGTTTTCTTTCCTAAGTATACAAATAACTTTTGTATTTTTGTATGTTGCCTTATGTATTTTCATATAATTCCATATGGGAGACAGCACCCCTACTGTGTTACTTTCATATCTATCTTAATTTTCAAGGTGACTGTATCATGCGTTAATATATGGTAAGAGTAGCTTCAATGGATACCGTGTTTTGTTGTTGTTGTTGTTGTTGTTGTTGTTGTTGTTGTTTACATTTAATGAGCCTTATTGTTACAGCAGTTTTAAGTTCACAGCAAAATATAATAGAAAGTACAGAGAGTCTCCATATGCCATACCATGCTCCCGTACACGCCTAGCCTCCCCTGTTGTCAACATCTTGCATGACAGTGGTCCATTTTGAGTAGTATCTTTTTCTCAGTTCCTTTGTTTAGTTTTGAGTGAGAGAGCATGCATGCGTGTGAGCAGCAAAGGGGCAGAGGGAGAGAGGAGAAAGAATCCTGTGCTGTCAGCAAAGAGCCTGATGCAGGACTTGATCCCATGAACTGTGAGGTCATGACCTGAGCTCAGATCCAGACTTGGACGCTGAACCAACTGAGCCACCCAGGCACCCTGACAACAGTGGTGCATTTTATACGGACACTAACTCATCATTTTCAGGCAAAGTCTCTAATTTGCATTAGTGTTCAGCCTTGGTGTTATATATTCTATGAGTTTTAACAAATGTGTAATGATGTGAATCCACCTTTGCGGTATCGTGTGAAAGAGCTTCACTGCCTTCAAGGTCCTCTGTGCTGTGCCCCTTTATCCCTACATTCACCCCAACCCTTACCTCCATAGTCTTGCTCTTTCCAGAGTGTCATATAGTAAGAATCATGCAGTGGGCATCTTGAATGTTTAGAAAATTAAAATTCCCCCGTACTTGAATGTAGGCATTCCAGATATTCTTTGCCCTTGGTTTTGTTTTGTTGCTCATCAGGAGAGGATCTGATAATATATGCCTTCCATGAAAAAAAAGCATGATTTCTCTAGATGTGTGTGACCTAATGGGGAGGGTTGAGAAAAAGGACATCATGAACCACTACATAGCATTGGGATCATTGGGATCATCCTCCTCTGCGATGTGCGGTGGGACTAGACAGACTCTCTAGCAATGGAAGGAGACAGTCTCAAGAGGTTAGAACTTTATCAAACTGGAATGCCAAATCCTTCTTCCTTAACTTCCCATTGGAAATAAGGCCAGGGAGAGTCTGTTTGCTATGGTTTGGCCATGCTGCAAAGTACAATAGCTATAGAGCACACTTTGTGAGGGGGTGTTTCATCCTAAAACTGAACAGTCTCTACTGAAGGGCTGGGGAAGTTCTGCCGTGTTAGAGCAAAATAAAGATACTCTCTTTTAACTCCTCTAGTAGTGGAAGTCCAGAAAAACCATGCTAGTTTCAGTTTGACATTGTCAGCTTAGGATAATCATTCTCCTAATGATACCATTTTCCTTCAGTGTCATAGAGTCGGTCAGTGATGGTCATTGTAAACATCAGTCCACCTGTAAGTGCCAAATTCCGATAAAACCCATTCTTGCTTTTGGTCAATATAGAGGAGAAAGTCAGATTTCTTAGTGCTTTAAGCCTACCAATGGTATAATTACCATTCAGTGTAGTGTGGTTTCCAGGTGTGGTCCCAAAGGAAGACTTTTGAACAAATCATTAGCCATACACTTGTAATTTCCTATATTTTTCGATTGTTGATTAAACATGTATTTTGCTTTTTTCTTTAGGAGCAGATAAGAATGCTGAGGAAGACTCTATCACCAGGTAGGATTTTTATGGATTTGTAATCATGGCATTTATTGGGGCACCTGGGTGGCTCAGTCAGTTAAGGGTGTGACTCTTGATTTCAACTCAGGTTTGTGAGTTCAAGCCCCACATCGGGATTTGCGCTGACAGCCTCCTCGTGGTATCTTTCCCTCTTTCTGTGTGCACTCACTCTCAAAGTATAAAGGAATGAAATGAAAGGAAACGGAAAATGAAAGGAAAGGAAAGGAAATGAATGAACTGAAAATTATGTGTTTCCTAAGGGAACGCAGACAACAAAAGCAGTTTTGAGTCTTCTACCCTTGACTGGACATTATATCATATGCATAACATCTGTTAAGTTATATAGTCATTGCATAGCTTTGCAAAGTAGCTGTGTTATTGTAGCCTACTTTTAATTACTCTGGCAACTGTGGTTCAGGGAGGTTGATTACTCGCCCCATGATTCCATAGTTAATGAGTAGCTGAGGGGGTTTGGCCATCAGCCTGTGTAGCTTCCACATCCATTCTCTGGTTCCTCAGCAGCACTGAGATGAAGACACAGATCGCAGGACAGATCAACTCAGAATGTCAAAGGTAATGATGTCGGAACTCTAATTTGGGGTTTTCTTAAGAAACCAGGTTAGTCCAAGCATTTGCCCTTATATGTTTGACCACTAGTTCTCACAAAAGTAATTAGTGCAGTGGTAACTAGTCCCTTGTTTTTGCCATCAGAGATTTTAGGGTGGATGTCAGCTATGGCCATGGTGTCACGCTTTATACATAATAAGCAAGATCGAGTCAGGCAGGTCCTTAGATGTGGTGATATCCCATCTTCTTGAGACAAATGAGTTTTCTGTAAGGGAAGGATACCTAGTTGTAGACCATGTTACGTTAATTAAATTCAGCCTCTATCTCGAAGATATTGCTGTAAGATTCTCTGTTGCCTAAGTTCCCAGTCTGGTTTCCTTTTGGGCTAGTACCCTTGACTAGTTCTAGGAAACTTTTTCTTTTTTTCGAGATTTCTTTCCCCATGACTTTTCCGTACTGTGGTTTTACCTTTTTACTTTCTTCTCTGGTTTTCTTGGTATTTCTTTTTTTTTCCATTAACTTTTCCACTTCTGCCAGCTAAGGACTCTCCATTTTTCCAGAGGCCAAATCAAAAGCACTTAGAATCTCAAGATGTAGGGAACCTCAGAGATTAACTCATCAAAATACCCTCTGGTACTTCAACCTATGTTTAACCTCCTTGCCCAATGGTTGTTTCCATGGAGAATTTGAAACTCAAAAGAGATTGAAGTGACCTATTGGATATGATAACTGACAGAAATGAGATTTAAATTCGGGTTTTCTTTGTTTCTTTCTTTCTTTCTTTCTTTCTTTCTTTCTTTCTTTCTTTCTTTCTTTCCTTTCTTTGGTTTTGTCTTCATCTTGCAGGCAAATGTCTTAATAAGAGAAAGCTGGGGAGTGGGTCTAATGAATACAATGAAGGAGGGTAAGAATTGAATTAGCAGAGGAGACCAGGTTTCAAGAAGGACAACACTGAGTTGGATAGGAATAAGAGTTTTAGAAAAGATGTCAGAATATGGGGTTTATGCCAAGTGAGATAAAGGTGAATGACAGGAATGAAGGACCCAGGATCAGGGGAGTTGTTTAGAAAGGCATATTCAAATAGAGAGTTCAAGAGGATCCTGACCAGGTTTCTGCTTTTGTGTGTGTTGGTTTCATTGAAGGTGCGAGCATACCTCAGATTTTCTGAGGAGAGAGATGAAAAATCATTTGAGCTGCTGGGAAGAGTCTGTTTACAGCAAATAGAAATATGATATCCTCTCCTTCCACCCCCACTAAGGGAGGAAGGCTTAGATCGTCTCAAGGAATTGGGGGTGGGGGGGTGGAGATTCTGAACTACAGAGATGTATGGCCCAAGGCAAGCTGTCTCCTCACTCCACCTCTGTTCCTAAATCTGTGATGCCCTTCCCATGTACCTGTAGGGCTGGGCAGGGGTAGGACTGACTTGTCAAATCAGTAGGGGAGCTTCATCTGGATAGGTGATAACATGCCTAAGTTGAGGTGACTGTGTGGATGACTGAGACTCTCAATTAGCTTGTTCCCCAGGAGCAGGACATGGCTCCTACCCTCGGTCATTTGAGCCCATCCTTGTTGTAGGAGTCTGTGCCTTCCTAGGCTAAAGATTGAAAGGTTGGAGAATGTCACTGAACCATGCCGAAGAGTGATGGAGGAGTGGGAGCTCACAGGGAAGAAAATATTCAGGCAGCATAGAGAGAAATGGAGGCACAACTACCAGGACCATTTTGATCGCAGTCTCTCTCCTTGGGTAGCTGAATGCCCCTGAAGGCTTGGAAGGTCTTGCTAGTTATTATGGACCTCAATAAGGCAAGACCAGTGTAGGAACAAAGTTGGCCTTGGGAACTTTTAATCTTTTAATCTCTAGTTAGTACTTCCACTCATAACATAGAAACCTTCACTTTGGCATATTTACTTAAACGGAGGTCTACCGGACACACAATGTAATAGGTGATGCAACAACTCTGGATGTTCCACCATGCTCGCCATAAGTGTCGCTCCCATCTGTTAATGTATAATGCTATTACGATATCACTGACTAGATTCTCTATGGTGTACCTTTGAGCCTTGTGATTTATTTACTCTGTAACTGGAACCCTGATCTTCCCTTTCCCCTTCACCCATTTTGTCCATCCCCCCTCCCTCCTGGCAACAGTCAATTCTCTGCATTTATGGGTCTGTTTCTGCTTTTTCTCTGTTTGTTCATTTGTTCCCCTTTGTAGATTCTACATAGAAGTGAAATCATATAGGATTTGTCTTTCTCTGTCTGACTTATTTCACTTAGCCTCATACCGTCTGGGTATGTCCATGATGTTGCAGATGGCAAGATCTCATTCTGTTTTATAGCTGCGTAATATTCCAGTGTGTGTGTGTGTGTGTGTGTGTGTGTGTGTGTGTGTATGGGTGTGTGTGTACGTGGTCTGTTCATGTATTGATGGACACTTGGGTTGCTTCCATATCTTGTCTATTGTCAATAATGCTATAATAAATATATGGGTGCATATATCTTTTCAAATTAGTATTTCCATTTCCCTTGGGTAAATAAATACCCAGTAGTGGAATTACTGGATCCTATGGTATTTGAGTTTTTAATTTGCTGAGGCCCCCCCATACTGGCTTTCGCTGTGGCGATACCAATTTACATCCCATGACCAGTGCACAAGGGTTTTTTTTCTCCACACCCTGAGCAACCCTTGTTGTTTCCTGTGTGTTGAAACTGAGCCGTTCTGACAGATGTGAGGTGAGAAGTCATTGTGGTAACTTTTATACATTTAATTCTCAACCATTTCAGAAAATTCCCTGCCTGTCACACTTGGTTATGGAAACTCAGACTGGGTCTTTCCTGGAGATTTCACAGGTTAGGAGAGGTGGAGGCAAAATAGCGAACTGAAAGCTTTTTTAACACAGGGTCCAAAGTATGAAAGACCTGTACCCTGGAAATCGTAAAACACTGACGAAAGAAATTGAAGATGACGGAAAGAAAGAGAAAGACATCCGATGCTCACAGATGGGAAGAATACATATTTTTAAAGTGTCGACACTACCCAAAGCGATCTACCGATGTAATGCAGTCCCGGTCAACATACCAACAGCATTTGCCACAGAGCTAGACAAACAATCCTAAACGTTGTATAGAACCACAAAACCTTGAATGGCCAAAGCAATATTGCAAAAGAGGAAAACTGGAGGTATCGCAATCTCAGATTTCAAGTTTTATTCCAAAGCTGTAGTAATCCAAACAGTATGGTGGGTCCTGGTGTAAAAAATAGCCACACAGCTCAATGGAATAGAACCGAAAACCCAGAAAGAAATCCACAACTGTATGGGCAGTTAACCCTCCACACACAGGAAAGACTATCGAGTGGGGAAAAGGCAGTCTCTTCACCAAATGGTGCTGGGAAAACTGGACAAGCCACATGCCAAAGAATGAACCTGGACCAATTTCTTTACCATAGACAGAAATAAACTCAAAATGAATTAAAGACCTAAGTGTGAGACCTGAAACCATAAAAAATCCTTGAAGAGGGCACAGGCCGTCATTTCTCTGACATTTGGCTGTAGCAACATTTTACTAGTTATGTCTCCTGAGCCAAGGGAAATAAAGCAAGAATAAACTATGGGGACTACATCAAACTACAAAGCTTTCGCACAGTGAAGGAAACTGTCAAAACTAAAAGGCAACCTCTGGGATGGGAGAACACATTTGCAAATGTTTTGCAAATCCTGTAAAGGGTTAGTATCCACAATGTATAAAAAATTGATACAAGGCAACATACCCCCCTCCAAAAAAGCCCAGTTTAAAAATGAGCAGAAGACATAGCCAGACATTTTTCCAAAGACAACATGCAGATGGTCAACAGACACATGAAAAGATGTTCCCCAAAACTACAACGAGATACGCCGTTCACACCTGTCAGAATGGCTAAACTCCAAGACACGAGAAGCAAGTGTTTGCGAGGATGTGGAGACAAAGGAAACCTCTGGCACTGTTGGTGGAAATGCAAATGGGTGAGGCCCCTGTGGAAAACAGTATAGAGGTTCCTCAAAAAATTGAAAACAGAACTATCCTATGATCCAGTAATTGCACTACTGGATACTACCCAAAAGAATACAAAAACTCGAATTCCATGAGACACATGCACCCCTGTGTTTATTGCAGCATTATTTCCAATAGGCAGCACAAGTGTCCATGGACAAACGAGTGAACGAAGAAGTCCTATATTTATGTATGTGTGTGTATAAGTATATCCGTACACACACACACACACACACACACACACACACACACTGGAATATTACTCAACCATAAAACAATGAAATCTTGTCATTTGCAATGGCCTGGTTGAAGCCCAAGAGTAGTATGGTAAGCAAAGTCAGGGAAAGAAAAATACCATATGATTTTACTCATGTAGCACTTAAGAAACAACAAATGAGCAAAGGGAGAAAAAAAAGGGAGAGACAAACCAAGAAATAGGCTCTTAACTGCAGAGAACAAACAGATGGTTCCCAGAGGAGGTGAGTGGTGGGAGGGGTGGAAGAGGTGATGGAGATGAAGGAGTGCCCTTGTCATGATGAGCACAGGGTGAGTATGGAGTTGGTGAATCACTATATTCATAAACTAATATAACACTGGATGTTACTATTACTGGAATTAAAGTAAAACTTAATGAAGAAAACAGAGGCCAACGTTTAATTATACCAAGAAACTTGGTTGAAGAAACAGGTAGCCGACCTTTCCCTTAATTTTTGAAATTTTGTTTTTCAATAAATGAACATGTTTTTGTTGTATATTTTTGCTCTAAAGGCTTTCCGAGAAACCTGGTCCTGATGATTCATGGCCTACATCAGCTAGCCAAGACTTCGATTTTGGTACCGAGGTAAAGTACCCTCCTGTGAAACTCACTCTCCTGCTCTGAATTTAGTTTTCTCTCTTACTTACTCTGAAAATTTAACAGTAGCCTGTGTATCATCATTTTACGTGTGTAACGGAAAGTTAGCAAGAACAAACCACTTTACAGATACATGACGCGTTGAATGTTTTGTTTTGTTTGGTTTTCCTTTGGTAAATCCTAGAGGTGGAGGCTGATCAAAGAATGGGCTGGAAAATATATAATGACCGTGCAATTATATTGGGAAAAGCTTTCCCATAATGGAGGAAATATGACATTTGGTTAAGGATAAGGATTCTTACTGTGATACTAACATGACTGATAATACTCATGACTAAATGAAATCTTATTGGATCCAAGTATCTATTGTAGGTTGCGCTCCGCCCCAGGCAATTTTTATTTTGGTGAGATACAGGATCTTCCCTTGTCTCTATCCTTTGTTCTACATTTAGACTAAAATAATATTAGAAAATGTAGAAATTTAGGTGTTTACCTTATTTCTCAACATTTACCTTACAAAAGTGTTCCCCTGTATTTTTGAGATAACTCCACGAAGAGTAAGTTACAATTGTGCATCTCCCTGAAGAATACGTATTTTGCTGAAGAGAGTAGCTCTATGAGCAGAGGCTCTTCATAGCCAAGTTGTCAAATTTCTAATTTCAGAAATCTTTCCTATTCTAGCTTTTAAAACTATCTCCTCCTAGTCCTTGTGTCAGATTCTAAAATTTAAAGTTTCAGACATCTGATATTTATTTAAATATTCATTCCAAAGCCCCGAAATCATTAGAAGCTACTGCAGGTTAGGAAACATACTTGTTTGACTCGTGGAGCTCCTAGAATAAAGTCTTGCTTGGAAGAAGCAATGTCATAGTTTTTGAATGTGAATAAATGAGTAGGGAAATGGAATTCCGTAGAATGGAATTTGAAAAGTAACGAAATACACATGATATATCACAATTAAATATGTGAATTTAAAAAGTAAGGCTTCAGTTTATATTCCGTTTTGGTGTTTTATATGTAAAAACGCAAATGAATTCTATTGAGGAAATCAGCAGTTACATAAGAAAGAAGGTTACAGTATATTTTTAGTATCCTCCCATTGTGAGCTTAGAATTGCAGAGAAAAACTCCTCAGCCTTTGTTTTGTTAACCCCATCTGTGTCCCATTACATACATCCTTTGAAGGTTCACATTTCTTCCTAGAATTCTCATTCCCAATTCTTTCTCCATAGTGAAAGTTGATGTGTTAGGAACCTTTCTTGTTCTGTTCTTTTGTTAGTGTAGTAATAATTTATAGCTCTTAGGAAGTGATAGATGCCAGTAATTGAACAATTTCTTTTAGAGTGAAAAAAATTAAATTCTTTATTACAGTATTTATAACCAGATAACTGTAGAGTGATAAAAGTCAGTATTATCAGGGGTATTCTGTGAATCAAAGACTCTGTTTTATGTATACACTATATATATATATATATGGGGCTCAAACCCACAATCCGTGAGATCATGACTCATGAGCTGAAGGTGGACGTTGAACTGACTGAGCCACCTATGTGTTTCCCCCACCATGCTCTTTTTTAATCGTTTACCCGTAGCCTAATGTTTCCTTGCAGAAACCATTTCTTTAGTGTCTGTTCTTTTAGTACATCACTTTCTGTCAACTCCCTTGTCAACATATTGGTTATGGAATTCTACGGTCTGTGTGTGGTTTTCGTCCATGACTCATTGCCCCACAAGGTTTATTATTCTTTTTTCCTCTTCGTTGGAAGGAGCTGAGCTAAATGTTTTTGTAATGTTTGTATTTCTCTTGGAAAGGGAGGGAGAGAGGGAAAGAATGAGCAAGTGCTCGTTGTTGTGATCTGAAAATATGCAAGGTATGATCTCAGTCCTTTTGTATTTATGGAGGGCTGTTTTGTGACCCAGGATGTCATTGGTATTGGAGAATGTTCTATGTACACTTAAGAAGAATGTGCATTCTACTGCTGTTAAATGAAAAGATCTCACTACATCTGTATTGATATCCATGTATCTAAATGCATATGTTAAGTCCAATATATATCTATGTATATCTGAATACATCTGGTCCAATGACACATTGGATCTGTGTTTCCTTACTGATTTTCTACCTTGATGATCCGCCTGTTGCCATGCGTGGAGTCTTAAAGTCGGCTACAACCATGGTATTTGTATGTATACATTTATTCATGTTTGTGATTAATGGATTCATCTGTGTGGGCCTTTCACTTTGGGGACATAAACATTTGCAATTGTTAGCTCCTCTTGATGGATAGACCCCTTAATTATGATTAAATGCCCTTCTGAATCTGTTACTACAGTCTTTGGTTTAAAATCTAGTCTGTCTGGTGGAAGTATGGCGACTCCAGCTTTCTTTTGACTTCTAGTAGTATGATAGGTGGCTCCCATTACCTTCACTTTGAATCTGGAGGTGTCCTGGGGTCAAAAATCAGTGTCTTGTTGACAGCATGTAGATGGATCTTGTTCTTTGGTTTTGTTTTGTGTTTTATCCATTCTGATTCCCTGTGTCTTTTGATTGGGGCATTGAGTGCATTCACATGCAGAGTGATTAGTGAAAGATACGGATTTAGTGTCATTGTGTTATCTGAAGGCTTCATGCTTTAGGTGAGGCCTCTGGTCCTTCTTAGTCTCTGCTGCTTTCCACTCACAGAGTCGCCCCTTAGGATCTCCTGCAGGGCTGGTTTAGTGGTCATGAACTCCATTAGGTTTTGTCTGTCTGGGAGAGCCTTTCTCTCTCTTTCGATTCTGAATGACAGCCTCGCTGGGGAAAGGATTCTTCGCTGCATATGTTCCCATTCAGCACATTGACCGTTTCCTACCCCTCCCTTCTGCCCTGCCAAGTTTCATGGGACAGGTCTCCTGCTACCCTTATGTGTCTTCCCTTGTAGATTAAGTAAGACCCGTTTGTCCCTAGCTGCTTTCAGAATTCGCTCTTTATCTTTGTAGTTTTCCGGTTTCGCTATGACATGTCGTGGTGTTGACCTGGTTTTGTTGATTTGGAAGGGAATTCTCTGTGCCGCCAGGACTTGGATGCCTGTTTCCTTCCCCAGATGAGGGAAGGTCTCAGCTATAAGTTGTTCAAATAAACCTTCTGCCCCTTTCTCTCACTCTTCTTCTTCTGGGGCTCCTGTGATGTGGCTATTATTTCATCTCACCGAATCACTTAGGTCTCTGGTACCTGCCTCGTAGTCTAGTAATTTCCTTTCTTTCCTTTCTCTGCTTCATCTTTGTCCATAATTGTATCTTCTATTTCACCTATTCTGTCTGCTGCTTCTCCCATCCTTGCTGTCACTGCATCTAGTTTATTTTGTATCTCCTTTACAACATTTCATTTTCAGCATTCATCGTGATGATTCGTTAGGTCCTTGATCTCTGAAGCAGCTTGGTTTCAAGCCCAGCTATGAGTCTTCTGAGTGTTATTCCAAAACCTTGATGAGATATATTGTTTCTGTCTCTTTCGAGCACTTCTCTGGCTGTCTTTCTTCCTGGAATTTTTTTTTTTTTTGAGGAGAATTCTTCTGATTTGTCGTTTTGGCTAGTTTCCTGTCCTTTATGTGTTTTACTAGCTTGTTCTGTGTCCCACACCTGCGAGTACTATTATATTACAAAGGGGTCCTACACTCTCCAGGGCCTGACAGTTGAACACGTGTTTTTGGAGTGTGTCGTGTGCACTCTGTTGGTGCGTCTTTGGCTGCTTTTCTCGCTACTTGGAGTGGTGGTTTGGGCCTTCCACCCAGTGTGCTTTGATTTGTTTGTTGAAGTAATCTTGGAAAAAAGGAGAAGAGGGTGGTGAAGAATCCTTAGCCCAAACAAGAGAGAAATGACAGGAGTGGAAAAAGAGACCAGGCAGTGACTCAAAGGAGCTATAGGGCTTAATCCAGAAACAGAGGGAGGAAAATGAAGAAGGAGATCTGGAAAAGTATAGAGAACGTCCCCGATGAAACCAACAAACAAAGAACCAGAACAGAAGAACAGAGGGGAAATATAAATACATATAAATAGCTTTGACCCAAAGTCAACCCGAGACTACTGGGCTGATTCCCAAGGGAGAAGAGGAAAGAGGAGAGTAGAAAGAGAAAAAAGGGAAAAGAGAAGAAAGGGAAAGAAAAGGAGAGAAAAGATGGGCTCCTGGGTGGCTCAGTTGGTGAAGCGTCTGACTCTTGAATTTGGCTCAGGTCATGTTGTCGCTGTAGGTGGGTTAGAAACCCCCATCGGGCTCTGCAGTGAGAGCATGGATCCTGCTCGGATTCTCTCTCTCTCCCTCTGTCGGCACCTCTCCTGCTTGATCACTGTCTCTCTCTCTCTCCAAATAAAGAAATAAACATTCAAAACGAAAAGAAAAAAGAATAATAATTCAAATGAAAACAAACAAACAAACAAACAAACAAACTAACTAACTAAGATAGAAAACCAGAGGAGCGTTGTCTGTTGGTGCCTGGGACTGGTGGCTGTGCTGGTCTAGGGGAGGGGCTGTCTGGTCCCATCAGTGTCAGTCTCACTCCCATAGAGAAGCAGTTACCAGGCACAGAGAGGCAAGGTTTGGTGTAATGGGCCTGCCTCCACTGAGGCTCACTGTCCATCCCCTGAAGCCCCACGATGTTGGTCATGGGGAGAGAAATGGCGACACCCCAGTCTCTCCTGCCCACACGAGGTGTCTCAAAACTCACTGTTTAGGCCGTCCTCACAGAATAGCCTGGGGGGCCAGCTTGCCTTGCTGCACAGTCTCCTGTGCTCCCTGAGCGCTGAGCTGGAATTCAAAACCCTGTAGGATCCCGCTTTGCTCAGACCTGGTTCTGGAATAGCGCCACTCTGCGCAGTGGACAAAGGGCCTCTGGGTCGTGCCTGCAGGTTCTTTTTCCCTTGGGGAGGGCAATACCTCCTCTTTCCACCATACTCAAGGTGTTCTCTCCCAGTGTTGCCCTGAGAGCCTACGGGCGACTCCCTCCCCACCAGGCATGGGAGGTGGCAGCTCTGGTCCAGAGAAAGTCTGGCAGCCTTGAAAATTTTTTTTTTTTAGCTTCTAAGGCTGTTTTGCAAAGTAGAAACTGGCTCTCTGGACATCTCCTTGGTCTGTGGCCCGGACAGGTTTTCTCATATCCAAATACACTTCCCACAGCCTCTCTCTCTCTTCCTTTCGTTGTTCCACCAAAGGACTTCCCCCACTCCATGCCTGAGCTGTCCATTTTATTTCTGCCAATTCGCATACACACCCTTCTGTCCTGCCACGCTGTCTCTTTGCACCTGTGGAGATTTTCCTGTCCCTCTGCAGCCTGTATTGCTGGTATTCCAAGTGTTGTGACCTCAATACTGCTGTGTTTGAGGGACAAGGGAAATTCTGATCCCCCTCCTCTGCCATCCTAACACCTCCCGCCTCCTTTTACTTTCCGTTTCACAATTTCACAGTTCTGTGTAGGATTGCATTATTATATCAGTTTAATATGTTTTATAGATATTTCAGATGGCCTTTTCTTACTTGAAATTCATTGATCTGAACTTTCTTTTTGTTTTTTTAAAGTTTATTCATTTATTAATTGGAGAGAGAGACAGAGAGAGCACACGTGGGGAGGGGTAGAGAGACAGAGGGTGAGAGAGAAAATCGCAAGCAGACCCTGCACTGTCAGCGCAGAACCAGACGGGGGCCTTGAACCCTTGAACTGTGAGATCATGACTGGAGCCAAAATCAAGAGTCAGGTGCTAACTGAATGAGGCATTCAGGCGGCCCTAACATTTTCTTTGGAAGTCCCCTGGGCACTTTAAATTTAATATGCCCTAGTTTCAAGACATTGTTTCTGACCCTTTCCCTTTCCTCTTTCCTGACTGTAATCTGCTCTGTCCTTTGTGTTCCCTAGCCTAAAAAATAACAGCCCTGAAACAGGAAAAGTCCTGGACTCTGAACTGCCCTGAAATGACCGCATCCAGTCACTCACCACATTCGATATTTTGTACCTGCTTACCATTTTTCATATGTTATTCCTGTAATTCACTCGCTCACCTATAATTTTGCAGTACTCTTCTGGTTTTGCTTCCTTTACGTTCATCCTACATTGCTGCCAGGGTGACCTTTCTAAAATATACTTGTGACGATGTCACTCCTCTGCTTATTCAATGCATCCCCATTACCTGAAGGAGAAAATTCGTGTTCTAGCATAACACTGCTCTTTGTTGTTTTTTTTTTTTTTTGGTTTCGTCCTGATGTTCCAGTAATATCTCTCTGTCTATCCCATTCCCAATAACTCTGTTCCAGTTTTGCCATATTGCATAGGTGTTGTCACTTACTATATTATTTCATAGTTGATCCTTTTGCTCATTCTAGAATGCCCTTCACACCCTCCCCGTGTACTTTGTCTGTCTTTTAAGATACAGCCCTATCTTCCCAGCTGAGCTGGGAAGTTTGCTGAGCTTCCCAAATGTAAGTGTTTTCTCCTTTGTGCGTTCACTGTACGTGATTCACTTCCCTTGCAGAACTAGTGGATGGTATTGTTCTGTCCTTACCTGTTTTCATGCATCTCTACCGCTACTAGCATATAGAACAGACTCTGTCTTTTATTTATATTTCCAGCTCGTCCCCGGATCGTGGCTATGACTTGACAGATACAGTGTGTGCTTGTCTTTCTGAGTGGGTGAGTGCGTGAAAAAGAATTAATGTGATGTTTTTCTGAAGTTGGGTTTTTGTTTTGTGCTGTTTTTCTAGGAAGGAACAGCAAAGTCAGCAATGGAAGCAAAGGAAGATGGTGTTGGTATTATTGAAAATGTGCCACCAGAGCAAACAGTTAATGACAGTTTGACTTCTGCTGGTGGAGTGCATGAAAATTACACAAGTGGTAAGCTAGTGAATCTCTGTGAGCTGTTTTCCTATGATTAAATGCCAGTATGAGAAAAATCTGAAAGTATGTAGATCCAAATATATTATCCTTTTTTTCTTGAAGATATTTTTCTGTTGCTATCTTTCTTTATAAGTATCCCAGGTACTGCCCCCTTTTGCTTCCGGAAAATCTTGAACCCCCTGAACATCTTTTCTGCTATTGCTTTTATTTTATTGAAATAGTCATGAACGGAGATAGACATGTGTCTGTGTTTAAAATTCATAGTAACACATATTTTTCCTGTAACACATTAATTTATCTGTGACCGTATCCTATAGATATGATGTCAGCATTAGAATTGGGAGAAGAGGAAGATGTAGAATCACCTTCTCTTCCTGAGGTACTGTCTTCTTCTTATTTTTAAGTATAAGCATGGAGGAGTGATGGTAAAACGTCCACGAGGTGCTTTGACTTTGACTTTTGGATAATTAAAATAACATCGCAGTCATACTTGTAGTAATATAAGTAAAGTAATGATGACCTATTCTAAGGTGACAACTAGGGAAGGAGGTAAAAAGGTCCTGATCTCTTAGGCCCAGGCAGCTGCTGCATAATGCTGCAAGCACTGTATTTGAAATCAAAAGACATGCTAGCATCTTGGTTCCGTCACTTCCTAGCTGTGGGACCTTGGAAAAACTTGCTTGAATGTCAATGACCTCGTTCCTAAAAATGGCACTAATACCCACCTCTTGGTTGTGTGTAATGAACAAATGTGGCAACGTTTTGTAACCTGTAAAGGGTGCTATAGAAATAGAAGACAAAATGATCACAGTGGCATATATTGACTTAGTAAATATTGAGGATACTTTTTTTTGGTGAATGTTTGTTTAGTGTTGAGAGGGGGTGGGGGGACAGAAGATCCGAAGCAGGCTCTGCACTGAGAGCAAGGAGCCCAATGCAGGACTTGAACTCATGAACTGTGAGAACACGAGCTGAGCCAAAGTTGGGCGCCTAAGTGACTAAGTCACCCAGGCCCGCCAAGAATACTTGTCTTAAATGTGAAGATGTCTGAAGGCCAATAAAATGGCAGTAGTGTCCAGAAAAGAATGGGAAAGTAGGAATGGGTGTTTGATTTTCTAATCTGGGGCTATGTGAAGTTCCTGTAGTCTCTTAGTGGAGACATCATATAGGTATACAGTTGACCCTTGAACCAGATGGGTTTGGACTGTGGGAGTCCACTTACACACAGATATTTTTCAGTAAATAGAGTGCCATCCTGTAAATGTATTTTCTGTGCCTTATGATTTCTTTTTCTTTTCATTATTTCTTTTGAGAGAGAGAGTGAGGACAGAGCACGTGGGTAGGTGAGGGCAGGGTGAGAGAGAGAATCTTAAGCCGATTCACACTGCCAGCGCATTTCTTTCTCTTTGATATTAATTGATTTGGCTGCTAATAATTTAAAGTTATCCAATTCTCTCGTTATTAATCTTTAAAAAGTACTCAAATGCACTTTAGTGCTTGTTATAAGGGATGGTAAGCTAAATAGTTTTTAAGGTTTGTAACATTAAAAACCATCTAACTTAATTTTTTGGTCGATTTAACATGTAATGAATTGTTCAATTCCAAAAACTGACAAGCTTAAGTTTATGAGTTCATATTTTTCTTCTGTCTTAGGCTGAGGCAAGTTAGTTTTCACTTCTTACAGGAAGTTACAATCCAGTGACTTGGGAACAACTGAACATAGATTAAGAAAGTTAACAGTAAAATTGTAATTATTTTCTCATTTTTCTTTGTCCGTACTTGATTACTTAAGGATAAGGTGTTTTTACAAACATGTATCCTGGCAGAAAATTCATGTGAAAGTCAAAACAAGGAAGTTAACCATCCATTTTTGCAACTGCAAAAAGTGACTCAAGGACCAGCAATGGATAAGGAATGTGATAGGGAGAATGATATATCTGTATATTTAAGACATGCTTCTATGCAAAACTTTGAGGAAATGTGGATCAAATAAGGCAAATTAGACTGGAAAAAGAGCTTAAAACTCATCGCCAGTGAGTGAAAGCAGAAGTTTGGTGAAATTTGTTAACAATACAGCATTCCTACTCATCTTGAAGAACCACCACCACAGGGTCACTCTAACAAGGAACCAACTGAAAGGAAATCCCTTCGAATTGGACAAATACGGAAGAAGATGCATTTGGAGTGTCTGCCTCGGTAGTATTTCAGGCATTTCCTGAACAAAAAGAGCCTAGTCTTGAAAATGTCATTCTCTCTCATTCATACTCTGGGTCCCCAGAATATGCTTGCCAGTCATCTTCTAAGCTTTCTTTAAATGAAAGCAAATCATCAGGGACATATAAATCAAACCCACACTGAGCTATCACCTCACACCGGTCAAGAGTGGCTAAATGAACAAATCGGGAGACTATGGATGCTGGCGAGGATTGTGGAGAAACAAGAACCCTCTTGCACTGTTGGTGGGAATGCAAACTGGTGCAGCCACTCTGGAAAACAGTGTGGAGGTTCCTCAAAAAATGAAAAATAGATCTACCCTATGACCCAGCAATAGCACTGCTAGGAATTTGCCCAGGGGATACAGGAGTGCTGATGCGTAGGGGCACTTGTAACCCCATGTTTATAGCAGCACTTTCTTTTTCTTTTCTTTTCTTTTTTTAACGTTTTTATTTATTTTTGAGACAGAGAGAGACAGAGCATGAGCAGGGGAGAGGCAGAGAGAGAGGGAGACACAGAATGCGAAGCAGGCTCCAGGCTCTGAGCTGTCAGCACAGAGCCTGACGTGGGGCTCGAACCCACAGACTGTGAGATCATGACCTGAGCTGAAGTCGGACGTTTAACCGACTGAGCCACCCAGGTGCCCCTATAGCAGCACTTTCAACAATCGCCAAATTATGGAAGGAGTCTAAATGTCCATCACCCGATGAATGGATAAAGAAATTGTGGTTTATATACACAATGGAATACTACTTGGCCATGAGAAAGAATGAAATATGGTCTTTTGTAGCAACGTGGATGGAACTGGAGAGTGTGATGCTAAGTGAAATAAGCCATACAGAGAAAGACAGATACCGTATGTTTTCACTCTTTTGTGGTTCCTGAGAAACTTAACAGAAGACCATGAGGGAGGGGAAGTGAAAACAAAAACAAAAAAACAACAAAAACAACCTTAGAGAGGGAGAGAGCCAAACCATAAGAGACTCTTACAAACTGAGAATAAACTGAGGATTGATGGGGGATGGGAGGGAGGGAAGGGTGGGTGATGGGCACTGAGGAGGGCACCTGTTGGGATGAACCCTGGGTGTTGTATGGAAACCAATTTGACAATACATTTCATATTAAAAAAAGAGAAAGAAAGAAAGTAATCAGACTATGAAAATGAGAACAAACCAGACATTGAGCATCTTTTTAACAACAATGAGGATTTTTAAAATGATATAGAAAATAAAAAAAGCAAGGAACCCACTAGTTACATTTAAAGTGAAGGAAGGCCAAGAGTTTGACATGCAAATGGCAAAAAATATGGACCCAAACACCACCGATTGTAAATTAGACCTCAGTCTAGTGATTCAGAGAGCCTTTTTGATTTGTGGCTTGCCTGCTGCGATGTGATGAAACGCACGGTTCAAACAAAAAGGGATGATATTTCTGCTGTCACAAACACTTACGAGAAAACAAACCAGTACAAGACTTTTTTCCAGAAGCCATTATATACAGATAATGCCAGTACTCATAACTATAAAAGTATTGATTCTGAATTAGAAATTGTGAGTTCTTCTTCAGCATCTCGTTTTCCAGCATCTGAAGTATATCTAAGTGAAGAATTACATCAAGATATGCAAAGGTTTAAGAATGAGATAGGCATGTCACAAGTAGAGTTCCTGTCTTTGGAAAGAGAGAAAGTTCAACCTCCAAAAGAGATAGAGGTCCGCCTTGCTGTTACTCTTGTTTTTTCTCTTTAGCAATTATCTGATCCATTCTGATTTTCCACTCAAGAGAACAAGAGTGTGCATACAATGGAATTGTCTAAATAAGTAATTGTGTCTGGAAATAGATTATTTCTGCTATCTAACAAATAGGAGTTCAGGAAAACATTCTTATGATTTGTTTTCCTTAAAGTTTCTGTGTCAGTCTTCCAAGTAGTATATGAACTGGGAAACCAACTTAGCTATGTAAGTACCATGTGACCTCATGAACCAGAATAACCAATAAAGAAACTGCTTAAAAAACATAATAATCTCCAGGTTTTTTACAAAACATATTGGCTTAAATATAAATTGCATTTCCATAAACAATAAAATGGGAAAGAAGCAATAACTAAGAGAAGGAATATACACAAATGTTCCCAGCTAAAGCAGTCTATTTATTGCTTCAGTATGTGTCTGTAGACTCTGGGTCTAGGGTTCTTGCTTGTCTAGCAAGACAGCAGCGGGATGGAGGGTTACAATGGGAGAGACAGCTAATGTCCCCGAGAACACAGGAGCCCGGATTAAGGGTCCTTGCTCTGTTTTTATTAGGATCAGAAGGCTTCCAAACATGGTGATGGACGTGCACAAAGAGACAACCAATCTGTGAACATGAACTCATGGGCATGAGGGAAAGGGGGTTTGAAGATACAGGGTGTTGGGGGTTTGGGTCAATATAAAACAAAATCCTGGCGCCTGGCAGATGGTTGTTAACAGCAGACCTGAGGCAGCTTCTCTGTTTATCTTAGCTAGTCTAGGGGAGAAGAGGGATGCTACCTCAGGATCCACAAGGCACCTTTCTTTTGCTAATTAGCTCCCCTCTGGGCATCTTCACCCTGCAGCCTACAGCCTATAGCCCTATTTACCTGTCTACCTAATTTGGTCCTTCCTTCCTGTGAAAGCAGCTTTCTGCCATAGTACTAAATTGGGGAGTGTGTCCTCCTGCATATCTAATCTGGTTTCCCTCACACACCTTTGTCTTGGAGCCTTTGCCCCGCCCTCTCTCTACTTAGTTACCTAATCTTGTTTACCCAAACTTGGGTGTGAGCATCCTATGGCTTTGTAATATTTTATGCCTGGTTCACCCATCAGTGCTGGCTCAGGGAATTCCTAAGCTTATTGCCCACAAATATATGCAGTCTTGTCTGCTTTACTCACAATCTTGGAACTTAGAATTTCAACATGACCCCTTTGAGATAGGCTCAATAACAGCTATTTGTATTATCACTGCTTTTTTCCCCACATTTTTAAAATCATCATTCTCAGATGTTTCTGTTGAGTCAACCCTTCACTTTATGTTCAATAAAGTATGATACCTTTTGGCCTGTATGATTTTTACCATGTAGGTAGCACAAACCTTCGGCAAAGCTTCAGTATTGAACTCCAAGGGAGAAAACTGAGTTTTGAGATGTGTGGAGTTTAGAAATAGACAAAACCTAGAGATACCCTCCTTTAGAAGAATAAGTAGCTAATCCCCTCGTGCCCTATCAAGGTATTAATTTACTGTGCCAAAGGCACACTTTTCATGCGTCTGATTAATTTAATGAATTTGTGGTCATTTCTCTGAGTCAGCATTCAAGAATTGTATCATCTCTTTTGGCGCCATAGAATGCTAGGTAATGCCACTTTAGGAACTTGGGACAAATCATTTAACCTTTTCGAGTTTTACTCGCGTTATCAGTAGCAAATGGAATTACAGGTGATCATTACGTTTATACCCTCTCCCTATAAAATGTTATGGTTATTGAATGTGAGATTCGGAGAGCATTACTAATGTCCCAGAATTCCACCCTAACGTCCGTTTCACTTTGTTCCTTTTGTGTTGTGGCAAACTTTGGTTCATAAATTTTAGGGGACACTGTCACTGTTTTTGAGAACCTTAGGATCCGAAAGAAAAAGAATTGTAAAAGGCAGTCAGGGAAAGAATAGCTCCGTGCAGAAAGAGGAAAGCTCCCTGTTTTTGTTACTGGAGCACCTCCATGTCCCATGTTTTAAATCTGGCTGTTGTGTAAAACCCAGGTGGTAAGGATAGAAAAGGACAAATTTTGTCTTTTGTCTTTTTATTTCTTTGTATCTCTTGGTCAGATGGGGTGGGGGTGGGTGGGGAATTCTCGGTAGCAAAGTGTGGATATGAATAAGAGTACAAAATTAAGAAAGCCCTTTTAGAAATATTGGTAACTTTTGCTTTTTTTAAATTTCAACAGAAATGAAGCAGAGTTTATAAAAATTACAGTTACTTGTAATGATAAAGTAAACACAAAATATTTTCCTCCATTGAATTTATGACAAACTAAGTGTCAACTGATGAAACTAATGAAAAAACTTCTTTTTATTGACTAAAGTAACAATTACCTTTAGTATCAAGTTCCATTAAAGGTTGAAGAAAAAAAGAAGCACAGAGGAAGTGACATGGAAGTATCAGAAAACATACATGATGCTGCGGCTGCTGGATTAATTCCACAAAGACAGAATGGAAAAACTGATAACCATCAATTGCCTATTGGAGAAAAAAAAGATTCCGATAGGTAAGCCTATAGCAATATTTAAATAGTAGGTCATTGTTATTTTCCTATGCAACAAACTTTTCTAGTTTGAGCTAATGTTCACGATGAACAAATTTCGTATTTTTCGTGGAGATATTTCATCCTACGTGCTAATGAGAAAAATGTAAATACCAACGAGATACCATTTTTTGCAGTCATAGTGATAAATATTTTATTAAAAAAATAACCAAAGTTACGAAATGTGAGGAAAATGACATTCTTAGACACTGTGGCTGGATGAAATTGGTAACTCCTTTTGGAAAGGTGATTTAACGGTGTATTTCAAAATTTCAAATATGTCGGGGCACCTGGGTGGCTCAGTTGGTTAAGCGTCCAACTTCGGCTCAGGTCATGATCTTGCACTTCACGAGCTTGAGCCTTGCGTCAGGCTCTGTGCTAACAGCTCAGAGCCTGGAGCCTGCTTCAGATTCTGTGTCTCCCTCTCTCTCTGCCCCTCCCCTGCTTGTGCTCTGTCTCTGTCACTGTCAAAAATAAATAATATAACATGAGAAAAATATTTCAGGTAGGTCATCCCTTTATTCCAATGGTTTCGTTGCCAGGACTGGGTCCTTCTGAAATACGTGACTTCTACAAGCAAGGGCGTGCACCTGTGCGTGCAAACACACACACACGCGCACACACACACACTGTAAGGGCATTTATTATATATTATTACATATACAAAATAGGACAGATATATTAAGGTTACTTATATAAATATGTTACGTGTATATGTGAAGGATATTTATTATAGCATTCCCATGTCAAACATTTGGAGACAGTCTAAATGTTTATTTTCTTCTTTTGAGAGACAGACAGAGAATGTGCACACTCAGAAGCCCAAGCATCGAGGGGGGGCAGAGACTGAGAGGGAGAGAGAGAGAATCCCAAGGAGACTCCACGTTAACAGTGCAGAGGCCAACACAGGGCTCGATCTCACGACCACAAGATCATGACCTGAGCCAACATCAACAGTCGGATGCTCACCAGACTGAGCCACCTAGGTGCCCCAGAGATAGGCGAAATATCCATTCATTAATAAGGAAGTTAAGTTTCACTTCTCTAAAGTAATGGAATAGGTGACCATTTTAAAAAATGAATTTAGGTCTATGTGTCCTGCTGGTTTAACAAAGTATATTTAAAGCATTTGGTTTGGTTTGATGTCATGTCTTATGCACATTTTGTTAGAATACTTTTAATATCTACTGAATTGCAAAAGGAAGTTCCCTGCTACACTGGCAGTCTACTTCATTACCAACAAAATTGCTAGCTATTAGATTTTTGGTTTTGTTTCCCAGTGCATGAGTGCTCCAATGTTGGACCCTCAGCTTAATCTGAATATTGCCAAGAGGTTTCACGTGGCAACATGTCTCATATTCTATATAAACATTTCATGACCCCTGTGCTATAAACCAAGATGCTGATAATGCAATGAATCGTTTTCATAAAGGTACCTTGCTTGCATTCCATTATCCTGCCTTTTTAGAGAATATATTTCAACATGCACCACACCAATTTTTCAACAGTGCCTTCATGTTATACAATTGATGACAATTCAGTTCCCAAAGTAGGACTATTTTCTGCATTCCCACCCCCTTTTACTTCTGTGTATAAAATTTTAATGGGACTAATTACTTTGGATAGTATGTAATAGCCTGGAGTTAGGTGACTTTTTTAAAAGTGTTTGTTTATTTTGAGAGAGAGAGTGAGCGAGCATGCACACATGAGTGGGGGAGGGGCAAAGAGAGAGGGAGAGAGAGAATCCCAAGGAGGCTCCGTGCTGTCAGTGCAGAGCTCGATGCTAGAGATCCTAGAGATCATGACCTGAGCCGAAATCAAGAGCTGGATGCTTCATGGACTGGGCCACCCAGGTGCCCTTAGAGTTCCATAATTTTTATCAAGCACAAAATACTGCCCTTGAAACTTAGTTTTTCCGTGGTCTTTCTAAGCATGAGAAAAATGGTAATCAGCTTATATAATATTATATATCTAGAAAAATTTTAAGGATTCTTCTCATTGTATAATTTTGTGAGTTATTTAGTACCTTGGTGTGGCATTTAAAAAAAGCAAAACACACACAAAAAAAACTAGTGTCACATATATGCAATTTTAAGACTTCCAAATATTGCAAATTACTACCTAATCATTATGTAACAATTGAAAACTACAGCAATAATAGAAAATTAGATCAACCATGACCATTCCACTTAGCTATGAAATCCTTCAAGAGCCTTCTTCACTCTTTGATCCTGATTTCCCTCCCTCCCATCCACTCTTGAATTCATTGTAGCAATTTTCCCTCTCACTCCTCCAGAATTGTTTTTTCAAGGTTACCACCGATTTTCACTTTACTAAATCTAAACCTAATTTCATACATCTCATTTGACTTAACCTTTCAGAAATATTACACCCAATGGAAAACTCTCTCCTCCCAAGTTCTGTCTCCATGTTGCTTGTAGGATATCACTCACTCACCTGATTTTGCCGCTGCCTTTCTAGTCTGTACACCTCAGCCTGATTTGCTTGTTTCTCCTCGTCCCCCACCTTTTAACCCATTGATGTCTTCCAGGAATTGGCCTTTGATTTTCCTTCTCTTGACTTTTACTATCTTGTATATTCTAATGATCCTCAAGTTTATATCTCCAGCCCGGTTCTCTCTCCATAATTCCAGGCCCGCATATCAAACTGCCTACTTGATACCTCTTTCTGGATAGCTATTGCAAACTTAACATGTCCCAAATTGAACTCCTGATATTCTTTCTTAATATTTGCCTTTCATGTCTTTCCTAATTGGGTTAATAACAGTTCTATGAGTTGCTCTGCTAAAAAACTTGGTATTATCTTTGAGTCCTGTCTTTCTTTTTCTTTCTATTTTTCTTTCTATTTTTCTTTCTCTTTTTCATACACATCACATCTCATCTGTCAGCGAATCTTGTCCGGTCTTCCTTCAAATATATCCAGAATCCAAACACATCTTCCATGGCCAAGAGACTATCATCTGTTGTTTATATTGGAGTACTAGGTAACTAACTGGTCTTCTTGTTTGTTTCTTCTTTTGTTTTTCCTCTGTTTCCGTTAATTCTAAACACATTGGATCTAGTAAAATGTAAGTCAGATTGTGTCCTTCCTCTGCTCAAGCCTAATTGCCTTCCATTTCACTCAGAGTACATGCCAAAACTCTTCCTAATGCCGACAAGGCCTATATATGATCAGGTGTCTCCTCCTCTCTCTCTCTCTCTCTCTGATTTGAACTTTTTTCTACCCCTTTCATTCTGTCCAGCCATACTGAATTTCTCACTACTCTTTCAGTACTTTGGACATATGTCTGTACTTGCTGTTGACTCTATCTGGAATGCTTTCCCTCAGATACCTCATGGCTTGCTTTTTCCTTTTTTGTTTGTTTTTTCTTTCAGGTTTTTGCTTAAAAGTCACTTTCTCAGCAAGGCCTTTCTTGGCCATCCTGACTAGTACTTCAACTCCCCTTTTCCCTATAACACCTCAAAATGTGATTTCTCTGCTTTAGTTTTTCTCCTCTAATACTGCATGTTTGGCCTGTGTAGCTTATTGTTATTGTAGGTTTACTTCACTCATGAGTAGGATTGTTATCTGTTCATTGCCATGTCCTCAGTGCCTAGAAAATGTTCTAGTCTATATAGTACTTATTCGGTAATGTTTATTGAGTGAACAGAGTTTAACCTGTGTGTATTGTTTCTAACATAATACTAGTCCTCACTTTTACAAAGTTTGGCATGGGTTCATTCTGACAACTAAACCTGCCAGTTATATACATCTTTGGGGGGGGTTTGGGCGGCCCAATATTGTGTTTACTTGCGACTTATTCTTTTAGTTGTATTTATGTTAGTTTTAATTATGGTGAAATGTATCAAAGGAATAGCAAACTTCCTTTATATTTATTAAGGAAACTAAAATATGGTGGCAAATTATTATACGACTTTAAAGATTCTTGCCAAAGGATTCTGAGCCCTCAAGATCCGAAATAAAAAGATGAAGTTGGAATTTATCGCTTACAAATAAGAGCGAGCTATGCTGGTTAGGTATAGTCTTTTCTAACAGAGGAGTCTGCTATTCTTATACAGGGTTTGGGGAAGAGTGGAGTTTAAGGATTGGGGGACTTTCAGAAAATTAAATGGTTTGTCATCATTGGAAGCACCATGCTTATTCAGGTGCTTGGAGACTGTTGTGGATTGGTTGGCAGCACACGCTGAAGCATGTGTATTGGAGTGGTTTTTGTCCTTTATTGGCTGTCTTTCAGAAGGAAGGAGCTGAAATGGATTGGTTGGTGAGTAGGGCTGGTGGGCATTGATTAACACATTTAAAACTGATTCTGGTGGCTTCTTGTTACCATGGCTACGTGTTAGGGGGGGTTTGTTTTGTTTTGTTTTGTTTTGTTTTTTTCTAAGTTTGCGGTGGCTTTCACCAGATGTTTTCTACTTAAAAGTTGCTTGTATTGACTGGGTTCAAAATGAAAGCCATTTTAAATTCTATAATTACAGATTCATTTTTGATGTTTGGGTCGAGAGGAATTGTTTGATAATTGCTTTCAGAAAGATTCTTCTTTTCTTGGATGTTATTTCAACAAGAAAAGTTATCTGTATAACAGTTTTTTGAAAAAAACACAATTGCTAGTTTTGTTTCTGTTTTTGGTGCTCTTCGGGGCTCATGTTTAAGTCCTAAATAATCTGTGGGAAATTTCATTCTTTTTGGAAATGTACGTAGCTGTATGGTAATAATATTCTGTTGCATGCATTTAGCCCATGAAAAAAGAATTATAATTTTCTTTTTGGTGAATCTCCCAGTATTTTCTATCAGGACTAGATATTAGGCTAAAAGTATACAAAAGTTACCAAATCATTTTTTTTAAATTTTTTTAAACGTTTATTCATTTGGAGAGAGACAAAGTGAGAGTGGGGGAGGGGCAGAGGGAGGGTTCCGAAGCAGGCTCCAGGCTCTGGGCTGTCAGCACACAGCCCGATGTGGGGCTCGAAGCCACAAACCCTTAGATCACAAACTGAGCCAAAGTCATACACTTAATGGACTCAGCCAATATGAGTACTTTTGAATTTTTGAAGTTTTTCCAGATTTATGAGATATAAGTAACATACATCTGTGTAACTGTAAGGTATACCTGTATTAATTTGATACACTTTTATATTGTCAAATGATTACCACAATAGTGTTAATACTTCCATCACCTCACATAATTATCCTTTCTTGTTTGTGATGATCTACTCTTGTAGCAACTTTCAAATGATATGATACAGTATTGTCCACTGTAATCACCATCCTGCACATTAAATCCCCAGAATTTATTAATCTTGTAACAGGTAGTTTGTACCCTTTGACCAATATCTACCCATTTCTCACAGCCTCCTAACCCTGGCAACACCAGTCTGTTCTGTTTTCCGTGCATTTTTTTTTTAATTCCACATATAAGTCAGATCATACAGTATTTGTCTTCCTGTGTCTGACTTCTTTTCACTAAGCATAAAGCCCTCAAGTTTCACTCATGTTGTCACAAATGGCAGGATTTCCTTCTTGCTTGTGGCTGAAAGTATTCCATTGTAAATATATACCATATTTTTTAATGCATGGATCCATTGATGGATGCTTAGGTTGTTTCTTGACTATTGTAAATAATGCTGCAATAAACAGAGGGCTGCAGCTATCTCTCCAAGGTAAGGATGTCATGTCTTTAAGATATATACCCAGAAATGGGATTATTGGCTCATATGGAGGTTCTATTTTTAGTGTGTTGAGGAGCCACCATACTGTTTTACATAGTGGCTGTCCCAATTTACAGTCCTGCAGCAGTACAAGGAATTCCTTTCCTGTACATCCTTGCCAACGATATCTCTTGTCTTTTTGGCAATAGCCATTTTAATAGGGCAAAGTGATATCTATATACTGCAGTTTTGATTTGCATTGCCCTGATGAATAGTGATATCGAGCACCTTCTTGTGTACCCTTGGCCATCTGAATATGTTCTGAGGAGAGACGTCTATGAAGGTGCCTTGCCCAGTTTTTAATTATATTTGTTTTTAGCTGTTGAGTTGTACGAATTCGTTACACATTTTAGATATTGACGTTTTTCATATTTGTAGCTTGCGAATGTTTTCATCCTTTCCATAGGTTGCCTTTCCGTCATGTTGCTTGTTTCTTTTGCTGTGCGGAAACATTGTTGATTGCGTCGGTTGTTTTTGCTTTTATTGCTTGTACTTTGGATGTCCTATCCTAAATCATTCGTAAGATCTGTGCCAAGGAGCTTTTATCCTGTGTTTTCTTCTAGGAGTTTTATGATTTAAGATTTTATATGGAAGTCGTTATTTGAGTTTGGGTTAACTTTTGTGAGTGGTGTAAGGTAGAGGCACAGTTTTATTCTGTTGCATGTTAATGTCCACTTTTCTCAGCATCATGTATTGAAGAGATTACCTTTTCTCTTGTGAGTATTCTCGGGTCTCTTAACAAAGAGACTTTATGCATGGGTTTTTAGTTGACTTCATGCATGGGTTTATTTCTGGGTTCTTGATTCTGTTTCATTCATGTTTGTGTTTGTTTTTGTGCAACTTCATACGGTTTTTATTACCATAACTTTGTAATAGTTTGACACCAGCAAGTGTGATGCTTCCAGCTTTGTTCTTCTTTCTTAGGATTGCTTTGGCTATTTGGGGTCTTTTTTGTTCCTTACACATTTGAGGAATGCTTTTCCTATTTCTGTGAAAAAGGTCATTGGAATTTTGACAAGGATTGCATTGACTCTGTAGGTGGTTTCAGGTAATGTGGATATTTAATGATACTAATTTTTCTAATCCATAAACAACGGGGTATCTTCCCATTTGTTTGTGTCTCTGCTGTTTCTTTTCCAATGTCTTGTAGTCTTTACTGTACCTATCTTTCAGAAAGTCCTTGATTAAATTTATTCCAAAGTATTTTGTTCTTTTTGATGTTTGGGGGAAGGGGATTTTTTCCTTATATTTCTTTTTCAGCTATTTCATTGTTAGTGTGTAGAAATGCAACTGATTTCTTGATGTTGATTTCGTAATTTTTTTTACTAAATATAATCTATTGTCAAATTGGTTTCCATACAACACCCACTGCTCGTCCCAACAGGTGCCCTTCTCAATGCCCATCACCCACTTTCCCCTCTCCCCCATCTCCTATCAACCCTTAGTTGCTTCTCAGTGTTTACGAGTCTCTTATTGTTTGCCTCCCTCCCTCTCTGTAACATTTTCCCCCTGCCCCACCCCCCCATGGTCTCCTGTTAAGTTTCTCAGGATCCAGATATAAGTGAAAACATATGGTATCTGTCTTTCTCTGCCTGACTTATTTCACTTCGCATAATACCCTCCAGTTCCATCCACGTTGTTGCAAATGGTCAGATTTCACTGTTTCTCATTGCCAAGTAGTATTCCACTGTATATATAAACCACATCTTCTTTCTCCATTCGTCGGGTGATGGACATTTAGGCTCTTCCCATAATTTGGCGATTGTTGAAAGTGCTGCTGTAAACATTGGGGTACATGTGCCCCTATGCATCAGCACTCCTTATCCGTTGGGTAAATTCCCAGCAGTGCTATTGCTGGGTCATAGGGTAGTTCTATTTGTAATCATTTGAGGAACCTCCACATTGTTTTCCAGAGTGGCTGCACCAGTTTGCATTGCCACCAACAGTGCAAGAGGGTTCCTGTTTCTCCACATCTTCGCCAGCATCTATAGTCTCCTGATTTGTTCATTTTAGCCGCTCTGACCAGCGTGAGGTGGTATCTCAGTGTGGTTTTGATTTGTATTTCCCTGATGAGGAGTGACATTGAGCATCTTTCCATGTGTCTGTTGTCCATCTGGATGTCTTCTTTGGAAAAGTGTCTATTCATGTCTTCTGCCCATTTCTTCCCTGGATTATTTGTTTTGTGGGTGTGGAGTTTGGTGAGTTCTTTACAGATTCTGGACATTAGCCCTTCCTTTATCCGATATGTCATTTGCAAATATCTTCTCCCATTCTGTCGGTTACTTTTTGGTTTTGTTGATTGATTCCTTTGCAGTGCAGAAGCTTTTTATCTTGACGAGGTCCCAATAGTTCATTTTTGCTTTTAATTCCCTTGCCTTTTGAGATGTGTTGAGTAAGAAATTGCTGCAGCGGAGGTCAAAGAGGTTTTTCCAGCTTTCTCCTCTAGGGTTTTGATGGTTTCCTGTCTCACATTCAGGTCCTTCATCCATTTTGAGTTTATTTGTGTGTATGGTGTAAGAAAGTGGTCTAGTTCCATTCTTCTGCATATTGCTGTCCAGTTCTCCCAGAAGAAAGAGACTGTCTTTTTTTTTTTCCGTTGGATACTCTTTCCTGCTTTGTCAGTGCTTAGTTGGCCATACATTTGTGACCCCAGAATAGAGACTTCTGGGGTCTCTATTCTATTCCATTGGTCTGTGTGTCTGTTTTTGTGCCAATACCATACTGTCTTGATGATCACAGCTTTGTAGTAGAGGCTAAAGAGACAGAGTGTGGACAGGGGAGGGGCAGAGAGAGAGAGAGAGAGAGAGAGAGAGAGAGAATCCAAAGCAGGCTCCAGGCTCTGAGCTGTCAGCACAGAGCCCAATAGAGGGCTTGAACCACAAACCACGAGATCATGACCTTAGCCGACGTCAGAAGCTTAACTGACTGAGCCACCCAGGCACCCCTGCATCTTTATGTTAATTTTGTATGCTTCATCCTTTGAAAAGAAAAGCTTTTTGGTGGTATCTTCAGGATTTTCTATATATAAGAACATATAATCTGCAAACAAAGATGGTTTTATGTCTTCTTTTCTGATTTGGATGCCTTTCATTTCCTTTTCTTGCCTGACTGCTTTGGCTAGGACTTCCCGTATCCTGTTGAATAGGAGTGGTCAAGTGGGCAACTTTGCCTTGTTCTTGAACTTAGAGTAAAAGCTTTCAGTTTTTTACCACTGCATATGATGTTGGCCATGGGCTTATCATATTGGACTTCACTATGTCCAGGTGTGATAATTCAGTACCCACTTTATTGAGAGTTTTTATCCTGAAAAGATGTTGAATTTTGTCAAATGCTTTTTCCTCACATGCTGGGATGATCATATGATTTTTTTTATCCTGTTAATGCAGTGTATCAAATGTATTTATTTGACTTGATTTCCGAAGGGTAATTTTGCTGAGTAAAGTATTCTTGATTGGTAGTCTTTTTTCTCTTAGCACTTTGAATATGTATAATCCCACTGCCTCCTGGTATGTAAGGTTTCTGCTGAGAAATTGCTAGTAGCCTTATGAGGGTTCACTTGTAGTCACATAGTCTTCCCTCACTCTTTTTCATTCTTTTCACTTTGTTTTCTGCTGACTGGATAATTTGATAGTTCCTGTCTTTAAATTCACATTTTTTTTTTGCTTGATCCATTTCCTGTCAGTGATCACTCTTGCTTTATTCATCTCCTTCATTATACACTTCAGCTCCAGGATTTTTGTTTAGTCAGTTTTTACTATTTCCAGCTCTTTGTTAAGCTTCTCATTTTATTCATAGAGTGTTTTTCTGATTTTAATGAGTTGGCTTTTTGTGTTTTTCTTGTAGCTCACTGAGTTTCCTGAAAACTGCTGTTTTTGAATTCTCTTTTGAATAAATTACAGATCTCCATGTGTTTCCGATTGATTCCTGGAAGATTATTGTGATCCTTTGATGGTATCATATTTCCTTGATATTTTATATTCTTTGCAATTTTGCATTGCTGTCTTTGCATTTGAAGTAGCAGTCACCTCCTCCAGTCTTTAATGACTACCTCTTCAGTGTGTCCAACCCTGATTTTTTTGCTCCAGTGGTATGCTGGAAATTCTCTGCAGGACACCTGGTTTTCCAAAAAAGGCTCTCTCATCCGCGGCTGATTATCCTAGACAGTGTTTTCTAGGGAGGGACTCCCAGATGTGGCTGAGAGGGAGGGACTGGAGGCACTTTATGGGCTATTGCTAGGTCCACAGTTTAGACTGTAGTATGTATGCCTGTTACCTGATGCACGGGTAGGCAAGACTTTTCCTCGGTCCCTCGGAATATGGTGCTAGATTCCCACAGCTCCTGCAAAGGTAGTTTTGCCCTTGGGTGGATAAGATGCCAGTTTGTTGCAGGTGGGGAGACGCAACAAGGTACATCTTACTCAGCTATGATACTGATATCACTCTGACATATTGGGTATTTTAAAAGTAGTTTTGCCCCTAAGATATTTCCCTGATTTCTTCTTTCATGTTATATGGACCTCATGCTATTTCAAAACTTTGTTGAAATGAAGCATTTTTATATTTAAAACAAAAGCCGAAAATATAGCACAAATCTAGTTATTACTCCCATGTCTGAGTCAGAATTTCTTTCCTGACTCTTACTACTTGGTTCCATGTATCTTATGCTTTTTTTCCAGGTTCCTAAAAGTATACTTTTCCTTTCAAGGCACCTAGATGACATCTATGTAATCTTTGTGCTTACATTCTAATCTCTAAGAAAATGGTTTTCTCCCGTTTCTTTTCCTGGTGACCTCTCCTGTTTCCTTTCCCTCTTCAATAAAGCCTTTCTTGTTCTCACTTACAGCTTTTCACATGTCAATTCTTACAAATCACATTGTATTATAATTGTATATTTATCTGTGTTTGAAGCAACAGATGAGTATTTCCTTGTATGTGGTTGGTATTTCAGCACTGTCCTCTGAATTAATAAATTAAGTCAGAATGGTAAAATTCAGAACTTGATGAAAATTGTCTTTTTATTCTTTATCAGCAAAATTATTAGAAAACTTTGGCTTTTTTATGGCTTTTTAATGGCTTTTTTTTTAAGGAGTGAAACTGGTTTACATATGAAGAAGTTAAAGGAAGGTGAAAATGAAAAAGGGACATCAAAAGGATCTGTGATCACACCAGTGTTGAAGAAGGCCGATTCCCTAACTGGTGGTCCACTACAAAAGAATGATGGCAGCCATTTCAGTGAAAAGGATCAGCATGAAAGCAGGTAAAATCTATAAATTCTTTATGTGCCTGTGAAGGAATTTTAGCAGTGATTACCTTTTGTGGAAATAAGATGCTGTAGTGTAGGTAGGTCCAAGCTAAAGCAAGAAATAACTCAACATATCAAACACACTGCTTGAAAAGTTGTGATGAGGGTAAGTGACTTTGTCAAGGAGCAGTTTCAGTAGTCACCATGGAAGCGTGGAAGATGAGTAAGTGTAAACAACTCCTTAGAGCATTTTAATTGGGAAAGGTAATAGAGAAATGGATGATAACTGAAAAAGAATGTGAGTTGCAAAGGCATTTTCTTGCTCTTTTTATTTTAAGATGGGAGCTTTTAGAGTATGTATGCTGTTGGAAATGATCAATAGAGATAGACATGGTTAGTTAATTTAATTTTGTTTGCGTTTCCAAACATTAGGAAGTTTGTTGAGTGTATTACAGTATCTTTTAAAGATTATAGTAACTGTCTTTAGTACTCCTATTCATGTAATTTTGTGGAAGAAGTTGGTTTATTCAGAATTGGTTCCACAATGGGGTATTCTCCTATAATTGAATGTGCAGATTTAAAAATATATATATGTATGTATGCAAGTATATATATATATATGTATGTATATATATATATATATATATATATATATATATATATAATGTATACCTGTGTATAAATTCTATATGTATATTTAAGTATTTGTGTGTGTGTATGTGTATATATATATATATATATATACACACACACACACACTCACACTTATAATAAATGTATGCAAACACTGAGGCCATTCTGAACAGAACTAATCCTTCCTTGATGATTTTAGATATTCAGTGCCTTTGATAGCGTCATGAATAGCTATGATTTTGTTAGGGACTTGAAAGTATCTGGTTATATCAAGTTAATATTTATTTACTTTCTGGGGAAAGGGGAAGATTTTGTTTCTTTACAATTGGAAAATAAACTAGTAACCCATGACAGATTATTCCTTTTGGACTGGAAAGCTCTAAATTACAAAAGCCATGCTTCCTGTACCAACAGTGTCATTGACACAGATTATATGTTCAAGAAGTATGTGTTGAATGTGGGAATAAACAGTTGAATGAACAAATGAATGCCTGTTGATGAACTTCTGTAGAAGAAGCAAATCTGCAGTTTATTGAAAGTAGATTTCCAATATTGCCTAGGCATAAAGTCTCTTAAAAGAATGTGTAAGATTCAGAAATTGTTATGTACAGCTATAGCTAGAAATAGAATAATAATGTAGATTCATTTGCTATTATATTAGTTAGAAACACTTAAGTATTACTTTAACCACATGTTATCAAACACATGCTTTGAAGGCACATTCCTGGGTTTGAATTCAGGGTGTGTTCTTGGCCAGCGATTAGGGCTTCTTGGGCAAGTCACTTCGACTTTCTGTGCCTCATTTTCTTCCTGTGTACAATACCGACTATAATATCCTACTTCATAAGATTGTTGTGGGGCTTCAAATACCTTGAAGACATGTAAAGTGCTCATAGTAATGCCTAGAGAGTAGTTGCACAGTGAGTCTTCAACACGTTAATATCACGATTGTTAAAAAGGGGTCCTTTCATATAGGGACTTAACTTGCACTTTCCAAATAGGTTTTAGTGCTTGTAAAAGCTTATTTTTAGTAAAAATGGCCACAACAAAAACAATGGTATCATGCCTATCAAATAATGCAAGTAGCCTTAGGATTTTCCTTTGCTTTTGTTAGTTTTTATCTAAATTTAGTACTTTGTTGTTCTCGCTTCAGCAGCACATATATTACAACTGGATACGTCTAATCCTTTGTTAATATTAGTAGTAGTATATTTTCTATGCTGTTTAATGTTACTCTATTGTTTAATCCCCTTTGTAGAAAATTAGTTTCAAATGCAGAGATTTTATATCAGAAACAATAGGTTTAAGTATTCTTTGTATTTTAAGTATTTAATATTTGCCTGAAAAGAATTGTTGGGTTTTTTTCAGACCTGCAAAGAAAATTTCTAAGAAAAAGAACAAGGTAAGAAAAATAGACAATGTAATTTTATTTTATTTATTTATTTTATTATTATTTTATTATATTATTTTGATAAATATTTATTAGAGATATTGTTCGGTGGTAAAAAAAATACTTTATGAAAGATGTAGTGAAAAAACAGAAAATCTTCCTTTGTTGTAGAGACATTTGCTGTGAAAAAGTTACTTAGAAATACTAGCTATTGATAACGGTGTCTGTTTGATAAAAATCCGTTCTTTTAAAAAGTCTCTGTGATTTCGCTTTTAAATGTTTATTCACTTATTTTTAAAATGTATTTTGAGAGAGAGCATGCACAAGGGGGGGAGGGGCAGGGGGAGAGGGGGAGAGAGAATCCCAAGCAGGCTCCATGCTGACATTGTGGAGGTCAACGTGGGACTCAAACTCAGGAACCCTGAGGTCATGACCTGAGCCACAATGGAGTCGGATGCTCAACCGACTGAGCCACTCAGGTGCCCCTGTGTTTGCTTTTATAAAAAGATGGGTATTTATCGCTTCTCTACACCCTGTATATTTTATAAATATTTGGGGGACATTTTGAAATGGTATTCTTTATTTGTAGGTCAAAAAGCAAATTACTTCTATGGATGACCTTGTCGACTTCATTCAGTCATCTGAATCTGAAACAGCCTCAGAGGATTGTGAGTTGCCTTACTCTAAGAATTTCATGTTGCTGATTGAACAACTTGGCATGGATTGTAAAGGTAGGAAGGCTTTTTACGTATATGGCTGTAGTGATAGGTGCACACCTTGCCTAGTACTGCACCATAGAACACTGCTGTATTGTAGAGCTGCTCATCTCAGAAATATGTTTTATATTAAAATAAAAGGAGAACTATTGTATCCTCTCAGCCAAAGAGTCATCATTTCTACTGTACCTTTCTTAGTGGAAATGGCACATCTAACGTGTTTGTTAACTCTGCTTCTCTTCTGTGCCTTCACCCAGGTCAGGTCATTATTTTTCTCCTAGATGACTGAGATAACCTCAGGACCGTTCTCCCTGCCGTTCAACCTCCCAGGACCTTGGTCTGCACTGCAACCATAATTATTATATATTTTTTAAAAAATGTGTATTTCTTCATGTTACCTCCTTGCTTAAAGCTTAGCTGTTACTTCTCATTGCTATTAGGTTAAAAGGCCACAGTCCTCTGGCTTCATCTTGCATTGTTTGACATCCTTCTTTCCGTCTGTGTCTTATCCACTGTTTTAGACGTTTCTTCCTGTGAAAGAGCTTTTCGTTTCCAACAGCTTTAGTTAGGTAAACTGCACATATATGAAGTGTGTCATTTGATAGTTTTGACATATGTTTACACGTATGAAACGATAACCGCAATCCAGACAATTAACATATTCATCACCCTTAAAAATCTCATGTCCCTTTATATTCCCTTATTATGAAGCTGCCAAATCGTTTTCTAAAGGAGTTGTACCGTTTTCCATTCCCACCAGCAGTCTGTGAGAGCACCAATTCCTACATACATATTCATGAACACTTAATATTGTCAGCTTTTTAAATCCTAGCCATTCGGATGGATATTTTATATATCATTATGGTTTGAATATACATTTTCCTAATAACTGACGATGTTGACCATATTTTCACATGCTTGCTTGCCATCTGTATATCTTCTTTGAATTGTCCAAATCGTTTTTTATTTTAAAAATTTGTTTGTTTTCTTACTTGTTGAGTTTTCAGAATTCTTTGTATATTCTAGACACAGTTCCTTCTTATTTTGTTTTCTTTTTTTTTTTTTGTGGTTGTTTTTGTTTTTGTTTTCCATTGAGGCATTTTATTTGCACATACGTATTACATCCCTAGAAAAAGAATCCCAGGATTTCTCCTTCTGTGTGTTTTCATCTTGCTTCTTCATGGTCCATGACTGTAGCTGAGGTGGTCAGTATAATGAAATCAAACTGAGCAGATTATTCTGCCATTTTTCTAGATCTTTGCATTGTCCATCAGTTCTGGGGCCAGTCACTCGATGCTTGCTTAACCTGCCTGTGAGGTTCACAACAATTTTCCCAACTCTGTGATCATCAATGATTTTAAATTCACCAGTGTAACCATGCTTCATCATCACAGTTAGAAAGTGGACAATGTCTTTGGAGCACGGCCTAGTAAGAACCTGGCGTTTGCTTCTCTTTTCAGTATTGTTATGCTTTGGGGAGCATCTGCCATGACATTCACATGCATCATGATGGTGGCACAGAAAGATGGTGGAAAGAGCTAGATACAGTTCCTTTATCACCTCTCTTTTTTTTTTTTGCAAGGTTTTTCTTGTCCCAGTCTGTGACTTTTCCTTCTCTCAACAGTGTTTTTGAAGAGCAGTTTTTCTTTTTGGTGAAGTCCAGTGTACGCATTCATTTGTTCTTGTATGATTGTAGGTTTTGGTTTCCATATCTAAGAAATCTTTGCCTAGCACAAGGTCACAAAGTTTTTCTCTCATGCTTTCTTTTAGAAGTGTTATAGTTTGAGGTCTCACATTTAGATCTATGACCCATTTTATATTCTTTTTTTATGATATAAAGTATGGATACAAGTTCATTCTTTTGCATATGGATATCCAGTTGTTCCAGCACCGTTTATTGAAAAGGCTGTGTTTTCTCCACTTTATGCCATTGCTCCTTTGTCATAATCAGTTGGCCATATATGTGTGGGTTTATTTATGGGCTCTATTCTGTCTCATTGATCTCTTTGGCCATCTTTGGACCAATATTATGCTGTTTTAATCACTGCCAGCTTATAAGAATTTTTGAAATCAGGTAGTGTTAGTCGTCCTGCTTGGTTCTTTTCAGTGTTCTTTTGCTACACTGGATCCTTTGCATTTCCATGTGAATTTTAGAATAGTTTGTCAGTTTCTTAAAAAAACAAACAAACAAAAAAACCCCCAACTCTGGTGGTCTCCGGGAAATGAAGTTTAGATTATGTTGAATCTACAGATTTATTTGGGGAGAATTGACTTCTTGACAATATTGAATTTTTTAACCCCTGAACAGAGGATGTATCTCTCCCTTGATATAGGTCTTTTAAAATTTTCTCAGTAATATTTTGTAGTTTTTAATGTATAGGTCTTTCTGTCTTTTATGATATTAACTGTGATTATTTTTTATTTTCAGTGCAGTTGTAAATAATATATCTTAAATTTAAATTTTTTTGTACTGTTTACCCTTGAGAGAGAGACAGAGCATGAGTTGGGGAGGGGCAGAGAGAGAGGGAGACAGAATCTGAAGCAGGCTCCAGGCTCCAAGCTGTCAGTACAGAGCCGACGTGGGGCTTGAACTCACCAACGTTGAGCTCATGACCTTAGCCAGAGCCCAGCGCTTAACCAACTGAGGCACACGGGCGCCGTGAAATTTTAATTTTTGATTCTTTATAGCTAGTATATAGAAATACAGTTGATTTTTGTGTAATGATTCTGTATCTTCCAACCTTGATAAATTTATATGTATACATATATTTAATTTAATTTTTTTTTTCAACGTTTTTTATTTATTTTTGGGACAGAGAGAGACAGAGCATGAACGGGGGAGGGGCAGAGAGAGAGGGAGACACAGAATCGGAAACAGGCTCCAGGCTCTGAGCCATCAGCCCAGAGCCCGACGCGGGGCTCGAACTCACGGACCGCGAGATCGTGACCTGGCTGAAGTCGGACGCTTAACCGACTGCACCACCCAGGCGCCCCAATATATATTTAATTTTAGAGAGAGTACATGAGCAGGGGAGAGGGGCAGAGAGAGAGAGACAGAGAGAGAGAGAGAGACAGAGAGAGAGAGAGAGACAGGGAGAATCTTAAGCAGTCTCCATGCTCAGTGCGAGCCTGTCATAGGGCTCCATCCCATGACTCTGGGATCATAGCCTGAGCTGAAATCAAGAGACACTCAACCGACTGAGTCATCCATGTACCGCTATAAATTCATTAATTCTAGTAGCATTTTTCTTAATTCTGTCAGATTTTCTACATAAGCAAAGTTCATTAAAATTCATTTTTAATTACTATTTTACTAACAATGGTAAATATTGTAGACTTGTAGCTAATACATTCTCTGTCGCAACTAAACAGCTTTGCCATTGTACTATAAGGTTAGTCAATAGATACTGCATACATTAATGGACATGGCTGTATTGTGATAAAATTTAATTTACCAAAACAAGTAACGTGGCCCACAGGTGGGAGTTTGCCAACTTCTATTTTGTGACCATGGCATTGCTATAGAGACAGTTTCACTTCATTTTCTATTTGGATGTCCTTTGTTGCTTCCTCTTGTTTGATTGCGTTGGCTAGAACTGCTAGTATAGTGCTGAAGAGAAGAAGTCATTCAGTGAATGTCCTACTTGTCTTCTTCCTGATCTTCTAAATGCATTCAGTTTTTTACCATTACATGTAACGTTAGCTGTAGAGTTATCATGAGTTGTTTTGTTTTGTTTTAAATCATATTGAAGTTCCCTTGTATTCCAGGACTGCTGAAAGTTTTTATCTGGAATGCGATGTTGAATTTTGACAAGGGACTTATTTAACCTACGGAGATGATCATATAATTTTCCTTTTTTAAAAGTTTGTTAATATGGTGAATAACACTAATTGGTTTTTGAATCTTAAACCAACTCTGCATTTCTTGGATAAAAACCATTTGGTCATAACAAATTTTCCCTTAGTGTATTGTTAGATTCCACCCCCCCCCCCACACACACACACATGGCTATAGTTTAATTAATTAATTAATTAAATATAATTTATTGTCAAGTTAGCTAACATACAGTGTATACATTGTGCTCTTGGCTTTGGGAGTATATTCCCATGATTCATTACTTACATACAACACCCAGTGCTCATCCCAACAAGTGCCCTCCTCAATGCTCATCACCCATTCTCCCCTTTACCCAACCCTCCATGAACCTTCAGTTTGTTCTCTGCATTTAAGTGTTTCTCATGGTTTGCCTCCCTGTCTGAAATGATTTTTCCCTCTTCTGTTCCCCCATGTTCTTCTGTTACGTTTCTCAAAATCCACATATGAGTGAAAACATGGTATCTGTTTTTCTCTGACTGCCTTATTTCACTTCACATACTACCCTCCAATTCCATCCATGTTGTTGCAAATGGCACGATTTCATTCTTTCTCACTGCCAAGTAATATCCATCGTATATATGAACCATGTCTTCTTTACCCATTCATCAGTGGATGGACATTTGGGCTCTTTCCATAATATGGCAATTGTTGATAGTGCTGCTATACACGTTGGGGTACATGTGCCCCTTTGAATCAGCACTCCCGTATCCCTTGGATAAATGCCTAGTAGTGCAATTCCTGGGTTGTAGGGTAATTCTATTTTTATTTTTTTGAGGAACCTCCACACTGTTTTCCAGAGCAGCTGCACCAACTGTGCATTCCCATCGACAGTACAAGAGAGTTCCCATTTCTGCACATCCTCACCAACATCTGTTGTTTCCTGAGCTGTTAATTTTATCGACTCTGACCGGTGTGAGGTGGTATCTCAATGTGGTTTTGATTTGTATTTCCCTGATGATGAGCGACGTTGAACATCCTTTCATGTGCCTGTTGGCCATCTGGATGTCTTCTTTGGAAAAGTGTCTATTCATGTCTTCTGCCCATTCTTTCCCTGGATTATTTGTTTTTCAGGTGTTGAGTTTGGTAAATTCTTTATAGAGTATGGATACTAATCCTTTATGTCATTTGCAAATATCTTCTCCCGTCCCATTGGTGCCTTTTAATTTTGTGGATTGTTTCCTTTGCAGTGCAGAAGCTTTTTACCTCGATGAGGTCCCAATAGTCCAATTTTGCTTTTATGTCCCTTGCCTTCAGAGATGTGTTGAGTAGAAGTTGCTGTGGCCAAGGTCAAAGAGGTTGTGGCCTGTGTTCTCCTCTAGGGTTTTGATGGTTTCCTCTCTCACATTGAGGTCTTTCATCCATTATGAGTTTATGTATGGCGTAAGAAACTGGTCCAGTTTCATTCTTCCGCATGGTGCTGTCCAGCTCTCCCAGCACCATTTGCTAAAGAACCTATCTTTTTTCCATTGGATACTCTTTCCTGCTTTGCCAAGGTTTAGTTGGCCATACATTTGTGGGTCCATTTCTGGATTCTCTATTCGGTTCCATTCGCCTTTGTGTCTCTTTTTGTGCCGATAGTATACTCTCTTGATGATTGCAGCTTTGTAGTAGAGGCTAAAGTCTGCAATTGTGACGCCTCCAGCTTTGGTTTTCTTTTTCAACATTACTTTGGCTATCTGGGATCTTTTGTGGTTCCATACAAATTTTAGGATTGTTTGTTCTAGCTCTGAGAAGAGTGCCAGTGCAGTGTTGATTGGGATTGCATGGAATGTGTAGATTGCTTTGGGTCGTATCGACATTTTCATAATATTTCTTCTTCTAGTCCATGAGCATGGAATGTTTTTCCATTTCTTTGTGTCTTCTTCAATTTCTTTGATATTTTTCTATAGTTTTCAGGATACAAATCTCTTATATCTTTGGTTAGGTTGATTCCTAGGTATTTTATGGTTCTTGGTGTAATTGTAAATGAGCTCAGTTTCTTGATTTCTCTTTCTGTGGCTTCATTATTGGTATATAGAAGTGCAATCAATTTCTGTGTGTTGATTTTTGTATCCTGTGACTTTGCTGAATTCATGTATCAGTTCGAGCAGCTTTTTGGTGGAGTCTTTCAGGTTTTCCATGTAGAGTATCATGTCATCTGCGAAAAGTGAAAGTTTAACTTCTTCTTTGCCAATTTGGATGAGTTTTATTTCATTTTGTTGGGATTGCTGAGGCTAGGACTTCCAACACTATGGTAAACAACACTGGTGAGAGTGGACATCCCTTTCATGTTCCTTATCTCCGGTGGGGGTGGGGCAGGAAGTTCTCTGTTTCTCCCCATTGAGGATGCTATTAGCAGCGAGCTTCTCATATATGGCTTTTATGATGTTAAGGTATGTTCCTTCTATCCCAACTTTCTTGAAGGTTTTTCTTAACAAAGGATGCCGTAGTTTGTCAAATGTTTTTTTCTGCATTTATTGACAGGATCATATGGATGATCGTATCCTTTCTTCTATTAATGTGATGTATCATTTTGATTGATTTGCGAATATTGAACCAGCCCTGTAGCCCAGGAATGAATCCCACTTGATCATGGTGAAGAGTTCTTTCATGCACTGCCGAATTGGATTTGCTAGTGTCTTGTTAAGAATTTTGGCATCCATGTTCATCAGGAACATTGGCCTGTCATTCTCCTTTTTAGTGGGGTCTCTATCTGTTGGGGAATCAAGGGAATGCTAGTTTCACAGAGTGAGTCCGGAAGCTTTTCTTCCATTTCTTTGTTCAACAGATTGAAAAGTATAGGTATTAACTCTGCTTTCAATGTCTTGTAGAATTCCCCTGGGAAGACTTCTGGCCCAGGACTCCTATTTATTGGGAGATTTTTGATAACTGATTGGATTTCTTTGCTGGTTATGGGTCTGTTCAAATTTTCTATTTCTTCCCATTTGAGTTTGGGTAGTGTGTGGTTGTCTAGGTATTTGTCCATTTCTTCCAGGTTGTCCAGTTTGTTGGCATATAAATTTTCGTAGTATTCTCTAATAATTGAATTTCTGTGGTGTTGATTGTGATCTCTCCTCTTTCATTCATGATTTCATCTCTTTGGATTCTCTTTTCTTTCTGAGAAAGCTGGCTAGGGGGTTATCAAGTTTATTTCTTCGTTAAAAAAAAAGCAGCTCTTAGATTCACTGATCTGTTCTACCCTTTTGTGTTTTGTGTTTTGTTTTTTGGGGGTTTTTTTTGGATTCTATAGTGTTTATTTCTGCTCTAATCTTTATTATTTCTTCTAATGGCTGTAGGGTTTCTTTGCTCTTCTTCTTCTAGTTTCTTTAGGTGTGAGGTTCGATTTTGTATTTTGGATTGTTCTTATTTCTTGAGAAATGCCTGGATTGCAATGTGTTTTCCTTTTAGGGATGCCTTTGCTGCATCCCAAAGGGTTTGGACTGTCATGTTTTCATTTTCATTTGCCTCCATATTTTTTAAATTTCTCTTTTCATCGTCTGGTCGACCCATTCTTTCTCCAATAGGATGTTCTTTAACCTCCATGCGTTCAGAGGCTTTCCAAACTTTTTCTTTTGTTTGATTTCAAGTTTCATAGTGTTGTGATCTGAAAATATGCATGGTATGATCTCAGTTCTTTTATATTTATTGAGGGCTGTTTTGTGACCCGCTGTGTGACCTGTTTTGTAGAATGTTCCACGTGTACTCGAGAAGAATGTGTATTCTGCTGCTGTTGGATGAAAAATTCTGAATAGATCTGTCAAATCCATCTGGTCCAGTGTATCCTTCAAAGCCTTTGTTTCTTTCTTGATTTTCTGCCTAGATGATCTGTCCATTGTTGTAAGGGAGTATTAAAGTCACCTACAATTTCCATATGATTATCAATAAGATTGCTTATGTTTGTGATTAATCGATTTATATATTTGTGGGGTCTCAAGTTGGGGCCACCAACATTTACAATTGTTAGCTCTTCTTGATGGATAGATCCCTCAACTATGACATATTGCCCTTCTTCATCTCTTGTTAGAGTCTGTAGTTTGAAATCTCATTTGTCTCATCTAAGTATGGCTACTCCAGCTTTCTTTTGACTTCCAGTAGCATAATACATGGTACTCCATTCCCTAACCTTCAATCTAATGGTGTCCTCATGTCTAAAATAAGTCTCTTGGGGCGCCTGGGTGGCTCAGTCGGTTAAGCGTCCGACTTCAGCTCAGGTCACGATCTCGCGGTCCGTGAGTTCGAGCCCCGCGTCGGGCTCTGGGCTGATGGCTCAGAGCCTGGAGCCTGTTTCCGGTTCTGTGTCTCCCTCTCTCTCTGCCCCTCGCCCGTTCATGCTCTGTCTCTCTCTGTCTCAAAAATAAACATTTTTAAAAAATTAAAAAAAATAAATAAATAAAATAAAATAAGTCTCTTGTAGACAGCATATAGATGGATTTTGTTGCTGTTGTTGTTGTTGTTGTTGTTTTAATCCATTCTGATACCCTGTGTGTTTTGATAGGGGCATTTAGTCCATTCACATTCAGAGTGATTATTTAAAGATATGGATTTAGTGTCATTGTGTTGTCTGTAGGTTTCATGCTTGTGGTGATGTTTCTGGTCCTTTGTAGACTTGGCAACATTCCATTCACGTAGTCTTCCTGCGGATCTCCTGCAGGGCTGGTTTAGTGGTCATGAGCCCTTTTAGTGTTTTTCTGGGAAAGCTCATCTCTCCTATTCTGAATGACAGCCTTGCTGGAGAAAGGATTCTTAGCTGCATATTTTCCTATTCAGCACATGGACTTTCTCCTACCATCCCCTCCTGGCCTGCCAAGTTTCAGTGGACAGGTCTGCTACTACCCATATGTGTCTACCCTTGTATGTTAAGGCCCGTTTGTCCCTTGCTGCTTTCAGAATTCTCTCTTTCTCTTTGTAACTTGCCAGTTTCACTATGATATGCTGTGGAGAAGACCTATTCCTGTTGAATCTGAAGGGAGTTGTCTGTGCCTGCTGGATTTGGATGTCTGCTTCCTTCTCCAGATTAAGGAAGTTGTCACCTATAGTTTGTTCAAGTAAACCTTCTGCCCTTTTCTCTCTCTCTTATGCTGGAACTTTGATGATATGGATATTATTACATTTCATTGAATCACTTAGTTTTCTAATACTCCCCTCATGGTCTAATATTTTCTTATCACCCTTTTTCTTGGCTTCATCATTTTCCATAATTTCATCCTCTATGTCACTTATTCTCCCCTCTGTTTCCTCCATCCTTGCCATTACTGCATCTAGTTTATTTTGCATCTTATTTCCAATATTTCTTAATTGTTGTGACTATTTCTTAGTTCCTTGATCCCTGCAGCAATAGATTCTCTGCTGTCTTCTATGCTTTTTTGTAAACTCAGCTGTTAATCTTACAACTATTATTCTAAATTCTTGAACCAATATATTTATTGTCTATATCTGTTTTGAGCAGTTCTCTAGCTGTCATTTCTTCCTGGAGTTTCTTTTGATGAGAATTCTTCCATTTCATCAGTGTTCAGTACTTTATGTGTTTTCCTACTTGTCATGTGTCCTGCACCTGAAAGCACTACTATTTTAAAAAGGGGTCATACACTGTCCAGGGCCTGGCCCTTCAACAGGTATTTTTGGAGTGTGTTTCATACTCTCTGTTGTTGTGACTCTGGTTGCTTTATTTCCCTACTCCTATTGGTGGGTTGGCCATTCCACTAGGTGTGCTTAGATTTCTTCATAATGTAACCTTGGAAAAGAATTTAAAGAGGGGGGGGGCGGTGGTGATGGAAGATGTCTTATCCCATACAAAGGGAGAAATGACAGGGGCAAGGGAAAAGAGAAGAAGACAAAAAATTGACCAGGCAGAGAATCAGAGAAACTATACAACTTAATCCAAGGAGGGAAGAGAGAGACACACAAACACACACACACAGAGAGAGAGAGAGAGAGAGAGAGAGAGAGAGAGAGAAAAGTAAAGAAGAAGGAGATACAGAAGAGGTGCAGAAAATATAGATTAAAAATCTCCATGACCTGGCAAGTTGTCCCCCTGGGCCCCTGGAGATGTTTATGTCACTCTGTAGCCCGGATTCCTATATTTCCACATCTTCTTGCCTCACTGCTGTGTTTGAGGGATGCGGTAATTTCACGTCCCCCTACTTCTCTGTCATGCTGACTCACCCCCTCTTTAATGTAGTGTTAGATTTGATTTGTGGATGGTTTCTTCAGAAATTTTACTCCCATGTTTATGACAGAATTTTCTTTCTTATAGTATCTTTGTCTAGTTTTGGTTTCAGGTAATGCTAGCATTATAGAATGAGGGGAGAAATATTTCTCCCCTCCATTTTTGGGGGAGACTTTGTGTAGAATAGATGACATCTGTTCCTAAAATGTTGGTTGAATTTACCAGAGTAGCCACGTGGCCCTGGAATTGTTTTGTGTGGAAAGATCTTTAACTAAGACTTTAGTTTCTTTTATAGTTATAGAGTTAGTTAGCTAATCTATTCTTTTTTTTCCTTTATTCTATTTTTTATTTCATTTCATTTCATTTCATTTTACTTTATTTTATTTTTAAGCAATCTTTATACCCAACATGGGGCTTGAACTCACAATCCAGAGATCAAGAGTCACATGCTCTACCAACTGAGCCAGCCAGGTACCCCTTATTCTTGATTGAGCTTTGCTAATTTCTGTCTTCCACGGGATTTACCCACTGCATCTGAGTTGTCGAATTAATTATATAAAGTTCATAATATTACTTTGTTATTTTTTTAGTATCTGTGAATCTCTAGTAATGGTACATTACTAATTTCTCATATATTGTTAATATTTCCTTTGTTTCTCTTCATTTCAGGATCAGTCTTGGTAGAAATTTATCCCTTTTTTCACCTCCTGAAAGCATTTAGTTTCATCGGTTATTCTCTATCATTTTTCTGCTTTCTTTCATGTGATTTTGTCTTTGAGTTTTATTAGTTCCTTTTGTCTGCTTGGTTGGCTTTAATTTGTTTTCTTTTTCTAGTTTCTAAAGGTGGAACCAACAGACCTCTCTTCTTCCTCATCCTCTTCTTCTTCTTCCTCTTCTTCCTCTCCTTCTTCCTCCCCTTCTTCCTCCCCTCCTTCTTCGTCCCCCTCCCATTCTTCTTCTTCTTCTTCTTCTTCTTCTTCTTCTTCTTCTTCTTCTTCTTCTTTCTTCTCCTTCTTCTTCCAGATGCTGTAGAAATCTATTGGAGTTATGTTACCAAAATTTTTCTCAATTGTGAAAAATTAAATTCAGTTCTTCAACCTTTAGAAAGAAGGAAGAAGAAAATCTCTTCACTAAAATACAGCATGAAAATCAGGTATCTGCTGGCCACATGGTGGCCATTTCACACAATTTTTAAGACAGGTAACTAAATACCAAGTTATTTCCTTTCAGGCCAGCCACAAAACTTTAAGGAATAGACCCTAGACGTATATGTACATGACAGAGCAGGCTCCTGTTTGAGCCAGGCAGTTTTAGTATCATTGCCAGGGCTTAGCAATCTATGGCCCATGGAATGAATGTGGCTTGGCCTGTTTGTATGGCCCTGAGCCAAGAAAAGTTTTCAGACTTTTTAAAGGCTTGTAAACAAAGCAAAAACAAAGGACTATGTGACAAATGTACATGGTCTACAAAGCCTAAAATATTTACAGTTTGGCCTTTCACAGAAAAAGCTTGCAGACCCTTCATTTATACCAATGTGGTACAGAATTCAGATGGTGCGATTCCACTTCTGAGATAATGTTCCTTTATTCCGACCCAGAATGTAGCAACATCCTACAAAGTTGATCCTCTGATGTCATGTGTTAGAATTCCTTTTCTCTTTTTTCTTCATCTTCACATCATTAAAGTTCATCCTTATCTCTCTTTCCATGAGTGTGGAGATTTTTCAGTTTTTCATATATTAAGGCAGCGATCGCTTTTGCATCTCTGGCATCTATTTGCTCTCCCCAAATGTTTCTCTTTGCTTTTGCGTAGGGATAGCATTTAACAGTTGGATAGGCTCTGATGCCAGCTTTCTGGCATGTTTGAGCGTAAGCCTGACAGTCAACTTTTCTAGCTTTCACTTTTCCTTTCATCATCCTAGCCAAGAGCTCAAACTCGGGAGCAAAATTTTGGCAAGGTCCACACCAAGGAGCATAGAATTCAATCCCCCGGTGATTTTTCCCTTGCATAACTTTTTCATCGAAATTCTGAGGCATTAGATCTGTGGATGCTTGAGGTAGAAATCCTAGACACCAAGTCTCTCTTCTAACCATTGTAACTGTGATACTTAAAAGCTTTATTTGGTTTGGGGGGAAAAATCTTATCTCAGGGTATCCCTGAACATTTTCTTGGGCACAAAAAGAACGATACTGTTGGCAGTCTATACTGCCCACAGTAACTGTCCAGTTAGTGTCCGGGCCATTCTTTTCCATTGTGGCATTAGGCCTTGACATGGATGACACCATGGGGAGTAGAAGTCAACCATCCAGACTTCATCATGTTTTCTTTGTTTAACTAGTTCATTGGAAGTGGTGGGCGTCAGGGAGATCACTGAAGGAGTCCTAAGATCCTCTATGAATTCCAAGATCTGTTGTTCAGCAGAGTGATGTCTTTCATATTCATGAACCTTGGATTGGTTCAATACCACTGTTGTTGGATCCGCCTGAATGCTTTATGTGTTACAGGGTCCCTCGTGAACCGTACAATCTAGTGTACCAAACGTAAGCTGACCACACAGATGCTTTGAGGCTTTTTGTAACTCTGGCAATAAAGCTCGACATGGTGGACAACATGGCACAAACAAATCAACAAGCCACGGTTCCTTGTCATCGGCAGGAAAAATTTGAGGTCCAGGCGTGGCAACATGAGAATTACCACTTTCTTTGGCAAAGGCCAGTATATCATATAGAATCTTCTTTCCGTGATGAATTTCATATTCTTTGCTTCCTTGTCCTTTAAATACTGCTAGACATGGCTGAAATACAGAGAGATTACTACAGATGTCTGGTGCAGAGGCACAGTCAGCCTTGCCAACTTGAATATGTTCACTTTGGAGTAGAGTTTTGAGTTTCTTCAACTCAGGATCACTTGAATTTTCATGTTTTCCAAAACTAAACAATAAGAGCCACCAATGACGAGCCAATCGACCCGTTAGTGTATTTGCCGAAAGCAGTTCAAAATCTGGAAGACGATGCACGATTTCCAAATATATTTCTCTAGCATCCAATGAATTAAGGAACAAAACGCTGCTTTTCTCTCTGTTATTTAATGTGGCGCCAGGAGGAAAATAGGCAGTAATACTTGTCATAATACCAAACTTTTACACAGTTTGTCCTGGGTGGCACAGTCCATCCGTCCTACATTAACAACACTATCCAACATGCCCCTGAGCCTGAGTCGTGTCTATGAAGTTAAACAATCTCCTCCTTTGCAACAAAAAATGATCAGCCGACCAATGCCAGCAGCAAAAGCAGTTTCTATGGAGTGAACAAAATTTCCTGTCCATAATTCCGTCACTGTGCTTCTAACACGCTGCATGGCTAAACTCACCAAACTTTCCTTTGATCTGTCACCGTGATATTTCACTGTGGCCATTCCAGACCTGAAAGGGAAGAGGCTGGGAGATCCGTTGACTCCTTTCATTCGGCAAAGCAGTCTATCATCACCACAGTTAACAGCACCAATTCGAAGTAATCCATCTACTTCTGTAGCACAGTCTCTCCATGTGGGAGCTAATTCATGGCAGTGTGAACATCCTGGGGAGTAAAAGTTCACAAACCACAGTTCTCCAGAATTAACAGCAGCCTCCACTTCTCTTCTATCCAATGTTCTGCTTTCAGGATCATCGTCATAAATACCAAAGTCATAACAACCATAATCCCAGCTTTCATACGGGCCATTTTCTGGATTATCTGTAAGTCCCTTTTCTCCATATTTGTCATACTTTTCCCACAGATCTTCATCTTTGAGTACCTCATATGCTCTATTTATTTTTGAAAAATCACTCCGTACTTTAGGGTTATTCATTTGTTTGTTTGGTTGATTTATTTATTTATTTATTATTTTTTTAATGTTTATTTACTTTTGAGAGAGGCAGAGACGGAATGCAAGTGGGTTGGGGCAGAGAGAGACGGAGACACAGAATCCAAAGCAGGCCCCTGGCTCCAAGGCATCAGCACAGAGCAGGACGCGGGGCTCCAACCCACGACCTGTGAGATCATGACCCGAGTGAGCAGGAGGTGGACGCTCTGATTGAGCCACCCAGGCGCCCCCGGTTATTTGTGGTTTTTTTTTTCTTTTTTTAATCAGGATGTAGCTTCAATGCCAATTTCATGAAAGCTTGTCTTATTTCTCTACTGCTTGCAGTGCTGGATACTCCAAGTAAACTGTAAAAATCCCAATCTGTGCCCACTAAAATGTCCATATACACTATTAGGAACCAGAATGACCCTTTTCAGGTCCCGGACGTAGTCATTTTTGTTGAACCAGACTCCCATTCTTTCTCTTATACAAGTTCTGATGGAAGTGAACATTCAGATATACAGCTGGTTCCAGCTGAGAGAATATGCAGGTTTGAGAACTTGTGTTTACGTTACTCCAAGAGCGAATCAAGCATCATGAAATTTTCTCCCAAAGTGTCAATCTGTGTAGGGTCAGTAATCTGCACTTCCTCAGATCACAAAAGATATCAAAATACTTTGAGAAATCTAACCTTCTTAACATTCTGTTTCTCCTTTCTTCCTTTAATCCTAAATGTCGAAGTCTTCTCCTTGCCTGCAAATGGTCTCTGGCTCATTTCTAACTCCTTGTCATGCAACCAGAACATACCTTTGTAAAGTATAGCGGTGGAGAGTAACAAGTATTCAGACTAAAATAAACAACCCCAGGAAAACAGAGAACATCTTGTCCAATACCACCATGGGACAAGTGGTTCTCCTAGGGGTCCTTCGCGGCGTGGGCGTGGGCGTGGTGGACTTGATCTGCGCCAAGCCTCAGGGCCAGGTGGAAACTGCCGGTAAACGCAATAGGAAGGGTTCCTGGCTGCCATCAGCCCCGAATAGGATGTGGGGAGAGGGGAAGGACGGGGACATCCCATGAAAGAGACTATTAAGTGCTGCTGGTTGTGCGAAGTCTCTGGCAGGACTAGGGTAAAAAGAGCCTGAGTAACTGAGGCTTAAGTGAGAGAAACTGTGGCAAGAAGCTGGGAAACGAGGCCGGCTGGAAGAAGGGTGATGATGTAGGTAATCAGAAAAAGATGGGAGCTAGAACACAAAACCCATGGCAGGGGTGGAGAGGAAGGGAGGGGAGACAGGTGCACAGACATTGGGCTCTCCCTTCCAGAAGGGCCCATGCCTCTGCCACTGTCGCCGCCTGGGCTCCAGCAGAAGCGGGGAGGGTGGCGGGGGCGGGCGTTGGCGCTGGCGGGGTGGTGGGGGTGGGGAGTGGTGGGGGGGTGGCGGGGCCTGGTGGAGTGGGGGGCGGGGGGGTCCGTCCCCTGCCCACCTCAGGGTAGGGTGGTCGCCTCCTGCAGCTACTCCCCCACCTTCAATTCCGGGCAGGTGGCGCACCCCGCCCCCACCAGGCTGAAAGCCAGCTCTGTGGGCAGGTGAACAAAGTTCTAGCTCTCCAGCTGCCACAGGGGCAGGGTGGGGAGGGGCGCCTGGGAAGCAGCGGAGGAGCCACAAAGGCAGCAAGGAGCATCGCACTTCCCTCTTCTTTTTTAATGTATACATTCAGTGCCATCAGTCTTCATGTGAGTGCTACTAAAGCAGGACTCTACAAATTCTACTGTGGTTTCATTCTCATTCAGTTCAGAATCCTTTCTAATTTTGTTCTCTTTTCATTACTTCTTTGACCCAGGGGATATTTCGATGTGTTGTGTAGTTCGCAAATAGTTGAGTATTTTCCAGAGATATTTTTGTTCTTGATTTCTGATTTGATTGCTTTGTGGTCAGGGGACACACTTTTATGACTTCAGGCCTCTTCTTCCTTTTATTAAGATTTATTTTATGACCCAGAGTATAGTCTCTTTTGGAAAGTGTTCCATGGATCCTTGGGAAGAATTGTGGTGGTCAAGTCTACTGTGTCCTTGCTGATGTTGTGCCTATTGAAATATCAGACTATAATTGTGAATTGGCCTATTTCGCTTTTCAGTTCTATCAATTTTTGCTCCAGGTACTTTGAAGCTATTAACAGAGCCATGAACATTTAAGATTGCTATTCATTGACCCTTTTATGATTATACAATGACCTGTTGTTTATTGCTGGTAATAATTTTTTGTTTTGAAACTGTTTTGTCTGGTATTCATATAGCCACTCTAGCTCAGCCTTCTTTGGTCAAGTGTTAGTGTGCTATATCATATTTCTGCCTTTTGAACAAATTTCCGTCTTGACATTTTAAGTGCATTTTGTATAGGTAGCATATAGCTGAGTCTTCCTTTTTTATCCATTCTGACACTCTGCGTCTTAGTTGAGGCTTTTAGACCGTTTTCATTTGCTGTGGTTATTGATATAGTTGATTTGAATCTGTCATCATGCTGTTTGATTTGCATTTGTTTGATTTGAATCTGTCATCATGCTGTTTGAATGCATTTGCATTTGTCCTATCTGCTCCTTGTTCCTGTTCTCTTCTTTTTCCGCTTTCTTTTAATCGAGTCATTCTTATGATTCAGTTTTATCCATTTCTTATTTATTTATTTATTTATTTATTCACTTATTCACTTATTTATTTAGGTTTCCTAGCTAGAACTTTTCAGTTTTGCTATTGTGGTGGTTGGTTTAGGTTTTATAGTCTGTGGGTTAAACAACACAGTCTAGCTTCCATTAATGTTATACCACATCGTATATAGTTTAGGAAAATTACAAGAGTTGACTTCCATTTCTTCTTTCCTAGACAGATCCTTCCTGGGTTGGTGGGATTATCGTTTTCATGAGGTTTAGGAATATTTGGGCCATTTTTTTCCCTGTCCCTTTCCCCTGCCTCTTTGGGCAATTGTGTATTTCCCCCTTGAAGTTTTCTTCCAGGTTTCCAATGTTAAACTTCAGTCTTTTGTTTTGTGATGTCTAACATGTGTTTATTCCTGTCCATCGTATTGTTCATGTCTAACATAATTCACATCTCTGTAAGTGCTATTTGGTTTTTAAAACAGTAGCTTCTATGCCTCTAGTTATCTTTTCATGCTTTGTTTGGAGATATAGTTAGGTTACTTACAAACAGATGGATCCTTTAGTGTTGCTATTACGAATTATTGGATGAATCCAAAGAGGTGATCAGCCTAAAGCAAATTATGAGTTTTTCTATCCTAGCTAATGTGAATAGATACTGTCTCTAGTGCTGTGGGAGCACCAGGCAGTGTTTCCTCTATCTTTTCAGATTTTTTTCCCTTGATGACTTCCTTCCATGTATGCATTGGTTGTTACTCTGCTGAGTAGCCAAAGGGGACCCTCTGCAGATGTCCAGGGTTCTTTCTGTGTTCTGCTTTCTCCTCTCCTGGATGCTGACCTGTCATCTCTATGTGCCTTGAATTCACGAGACTCTCAGTTTCGTCACCTCGACTCAAGGAGTCTGGTGGAGTCTATTTAAATCATTTATGTCTCCTGGGTCGTAGCCTGAAAACTCTCTCAAGGCAGTGAGCTTGGGCATGTGTTAGGCTAACGTGTTTTGTTTTCAGGGATCATTGTCCTTCATTGTCTGAAGTTCTGTGTCTTGAAAATCATGTTAAGATTCTAATTTGTCTGTTTTGGTTTTGCCTGCTTCAGGTAGGAAGATCAATCAGTACGTGTTACTCCATGTCGGCCAGAAGCAGGTTACAGTGGAACTTCGGCACATGCTCTAGACTGTCGAGAGTGCTTGTCTTCCTCCTTTGCTTAATTGCCTCCTGCTCATCCTTCATTCCTCAGTATAGTTACCTCTTCTTCAGGGAAATCTATCTTTCTTGGGCCCAATCTGGATCAAGTTATGATCACAAAACTCTGTTTTCTAATAGGAACTATCTGAATTTAGACTTATCATTTGAGTTGTCTTTCTCCTTCACTAAACTTTAAGCTAATCGAGAACCAGGGGTCTTCTCTAGTGTATCTGTAGAGCTGACTATAATGTCTTCCATTGAAGGTATATATTTATTCAATGTGTGGATGAGTGAATTGAAGATGCACCGTCCTGTATATGCAAGAAGTACTCATATATTTTATTTCTGTTTCTGTTTCTCCTCTGATGCAGATTCTGCTGGCTTCTTAAATATCCAAAATATACTTGTTTCCTATGAAAGATTAAAGAAACGTAACAAAAATCACTGTAAACTACTTACCGGAAAAATTAAAAAAATGGAAAAAACGGTTAGTGCACTACAAAACGAGCTACGAGAAGCCAAAGACGTGATATCACGGTTAGAGCATCAAAAAGTGGAATGGGAACATGAAGTATGCAGTTTGAGGTATAGCATCTCGGTTTTAAAGAAATATTTGAACTCTTTACTTTTGTACGACAGATGTGTAGGGGCAGTTTTGTAACTGCAAACTTAACCTTATAGGATTTTCCAGGAAAGAAACCTTCTTTAGTGTTGTGAAGTGTGAGATTCTTGGAAATAACACAGCACGTTCTTAACAGTGAATACTTCTAATAATTTAATGTCTATTCCAAATCACAATTTTAATGGCCATGGAAAAGTCCACCATAGTCCAAGAAACATCATTATTTAACCGATTGAATTCTGCTTGTTTTTCATCTTTCTGTATTTTAATTAGTGCTGTCAAGAATGTCTTTTATATAAATCTGTTTCTGCATTTCTGGTTACTTGGAATAAATTCTTCAATGTAATATAATTTGGTTAAAGTATAAAAATTTTAAAAAAGGTCTTTGATCCATATTTTTAAATTGTTCTCAGGAAACCTTATATTAATTTCTGTACCTACCAACAGAGTATAAAATGGTCATTTTTCTCAAGACAGTAAAATTCCCGAAAATTGATTCCATTAGATTCTTAACATGCAGGGGTTAAAAGGTAAAGTGGAGGTGCCTGGGTGGCTCAGTTGGTTAAGCATCTGGCTTCGGCTCAGGTGATGATCTCGTGAGTTTGAGCCCAGCTTTGGGTGGGCTCAAGCCCTGCTTGGGGTGAGCACGAGCCCCACTTCGGGGGAGCCCCTCTTCTCTCTCTCTCTCTCTCTGTCTCTCCTTCGCTCTCTGCCCCTCGTGGGATTCTGTCTCTCTTTCTCTCTCTCTGCCCTCGTTCACTTGTGTCATCTCTCCCTCAAGAAAAAATTTAAACAAAGGAAAATGGGGGTGCCTGGGTGGCTCAGTCATTCAAGCGTCTGACTTTGGCTGAGGTCATGATCTCAGGGTTCGTGAGTTCGAGCCCCGCATTGAGCTCTCTGCTGTCAGTGCAGAGCCCACTTTGGATTTTCTGTCTCCCTCTCTCTCTCTCTCTCTCTGCCCCTCCTGTGTTTGCATGGGCTCTCCCTTTCTCTCTCAAAAATGAATAAACATTTTTAAAAAAAGTAATACGGAAAGTGATTACTGATAAGTTTTTCCAACATCTCTGTCATAAGTAGATAAAATTAATTCAAAAGTGTATGCTGAAAGCTCATATTACTCTCTATTGTTTACTTAATTGATATGTATCCTGTGTTGTTCTAGAAGGGATTTTTAAGTGATTCATAAAGTAGGTAATCATCAACAAGGTAAGTTGCAAGTGTTGGGAAGAAGAAACAAAATGTATAGGGCAACAGATATTAGACTTGCTAGCCTAGACTTGGATGACAGTAATCTGCATGGGTATGTTGTGTAAACAACATCTGCAGATGCTCTCTTACACTGCACATCGTTTTTGGAGGTACCTGTAATGTTTCGTCAAGTGGAAATTGTATTTCCAGTGAATTGATAAACTTGTTTATAAACAGCAACTTCTCTTTTTAATGAGTAACTGAATTATCTGTCCTGTGGAGGAATAATTATACCTGTGGGAAAAGGGGTAATTTTCAACTCTCACTTTCTTGAATAATTTCAAACTTCTTTCCTACAACATCTACCAGAGTTATTACTGACTAAAAGTAACTAAGTTGCATAATGCTTTGTCCTTGCTTCTTTCCAATGGTATATATGTTTTGGAAGAGATTGAAGTGACAAATTAAATCATGAGCCCTAGAAAGGAAAAAAAAAAACTTGAGAACATAGAAATTTCATTTGGACAGTAAGCCAACATATGTGGAACCAGATCATAAGAGGAAATTTTTATTTCTATCAAAACAAATTTTAAAATAAGCACATTTAATTGCAGATTTACTTTAAAACAAGAGGAAGAAAAAAGAAGAAATGCTGATATGTTGTATGAAAAAATTAGGGAGAAGTTAAGAAGAATAGAAGACCAATATAAGGAAGAAGTTGAAGCAAAACAAGAATTTGAACTCACTCTTAGAACACTAAACATGGAATTGAAGGCCGCAAAAGATAATTTGAATCAGGTAAATTAGTTTTTGATAAAAAATTGTATATTTCCATCAATATTATATAGTGTATTATACGTATATTTTATGGTATCCCTTTGATTCAATATATATTATTTAGGTTTAAAATAAATTAAAACATGGGATCATGTTCCTTGGAACATTTGTTTAAAGCTTTCCTCTTCAGCTTTTGACTTTTTTTTTAACGGTATGAGACCAAAATCGTGATGAAATGTATCTCCAGGTTGTAGAAAAGCGCAGTGACAGTGGCAACTCTCTCCAGTGGCCAGAGTATTACAAGATGGAAGGCTAAACAATCACTTTTACAAGCAAAAGGTGCTAGAAATGGCTCATAAGAAAACGAATTCTGAAATATCTTCTTTAGTCATTTTGAAGTACATGTGTGTATGTATTTGTATACATTCTATTTTTTAATTATTATTACTTTTTCTCCATGTATGTATATATAAATTTTAAAAACCCAACACTGTACATCATGGAAACTACAGAGGGTTTTAAGAGCACATATATTTTTGGGGAGGGGCATGGGGGACGGTGGCATTTTTGTTTCATCGGATAAAATAATATTCTTGATTAAATGCATTTGTCTGCAACAACTAGTGACATTCATAATGTCCTCACCCAAAGGAGAGGCTTTTATTACTTTCTGTAGGAATCGATGAGCTTTCCCTAATCTCAAAACTATTGCTACTAGCAACATGTGTTTTGGTTTTGAACAGTTACTTCACTGCCTTGATATATTAATAGATCAGTTGAACACTTCCGCTAATGGACAGGAGGATGAATATAGCCAGTTCCCAGATCATATTTTCGGTATCAAGTCTCCTACTTTTGAGAAAAGTAACAGTTTGCTTCAAGTAGCATCCTCTTTCATTACAAGGAACTTTTGAAAACAATGGTATGCTACAGTATACACTTGATGACAATTTATTGATAGGTATTTTATTCCTAATAAAATAGTGGAGTGTCTCTCCCCTCTTTTATATTTATTACTATTTTCAACATGAAGAGGAAATACAAGGTATTGCAGCAGTAAATAATTTCATGATTTTCTAAGAGATGTATAAATTTCACCTTATTTCCTGTCAGCAGTTTGAAATCCAAGACTTCTTTCATATTTGTGTATTTACACTAGAGAAGTAGCAGTGGTTGGTGCAAGAGCACTAGTTGTGGAGTGAGAAGACCTGGGGAGAGTCCTGCAGCTCACCGTTTTAATCTCTCCATTCTAGAATTGTGATAACCAAATGAGTTCTTTGATATATGGAGAAGTGTTTATATTATAATACATTGCCTAGATTTGTCAGTTATCAATAGATCTCTTCTTATAACTGACTATAGAAATGTTAGCAAAGTAGATATCTATGAAATATTCTCAGGAAGAAAAGAATTTTAGGAAATGTAATCTGTCCAAGTAGATGCAGAGCTAACGATTTTACTGTGGGGTAGCTGTGTTTTTGATATCTACTGTAAACTCAATTTTTAAGTGTAGTCAGAGTTATTAATCTTTTATTTCAGGCCTTCTGGTTTGTTGTAAATCAGAGAAAGGCTTTTCCAATTCTGAGATTCTGAAAACTTGTCACGAATTCTTTTTTACTTTTATGCCTTCATTATCTTCAGTTAAAGTTCTGAACTTTTGGGAACTTATGCTTGTATAAAATTTGAGATTTGGAGCCAACTTCATTTTTTTCCAGTTGGATATTCACTTACTGTAATCTTTCTTTCTTCCTTCCTTCCTTCCTTCCTTCCTTCCTTCCTTCCTATGAGTCTTTTTTCATTAGAGAGAGAGAGAGAACGCAAGCAGAGGAGGGGCAGGGAGAGGGAGAGCGAGAATCCTGAGCAGGCTCCTGACTGTCAGCACAGAGCCTGACGTGGGGCTTGAACCCACAGAATGTGAGATCATTCCCTGAGCCAAAATCAAGAGTCAGACACTTAACCAACTGAGCCACCCTGGCACCTCCTGTAACCTTTTCATTGTTTAAACATAGATTATGCTTTAATTTCAAAGAAAAGCATGATAATGTCATTTTATTGAATGTGATCTGAAAATGTCCTTTGTTTTACCTAGCTTTCTGATAGTCGTGAGAAAATACAAGATCTGTTGCATGAAAACTACATGTTGCAGGATGAAATCGCCATGCTAAGACTGGAAAGAGACACCATAAAAAATCAGAACCAGAGAAAGGAAATGAAATATTGTGAAGACATTGAAAGTGTAAAGGAAAAGAATGACAACCTTCAAAAGACCATAAAACAGAATGAGGAAACATTATCAAAAACAATATTCCGATATAGTGGACAGCTTAATGTTCTGACTGCTGAGATTACGATGCTAAAGTCTAAACTGGAGAATGAAAAACAAAACAAAGAGAGCCTGGAAGCAGAAGTTGAATCATACCGTGCTAGACTGGCTACTGCTGTACACGATCATGATCAGAGTCAGACATCAAGAAGAGACCTAGAACTTGCTTTCCAGAGAGCAAGAGATGAATGGTTTCACTTACAGGACAAGATGAATTTTGATGTGTCTAAACTACAAGATAACAATGAAGTTCTTTCTCGGCAACTTTCTCAAGATGAAAGTAAATTCAATGCCCTGGAAATTGAGCTCCGTCACATAAAAGATGCTCTCCGAGAAAAGACTTTACTTTTAGAATGTGTACAAAGGGACCTAAGCCAAACACAATGCCAGAAGATGGAAATTGAACACATGTATCAGAAGGAACAAAGTAAAGTGGATAACTACATTGCAAAGCAGGAATCCTTCGAGGAAAGGTTATCTCAACTACAAAGTGAAAATATGTTGCTTAGACAGCAACTAGATGATGCTCACAACGAAGCTGACAGTAAAGAAAAGCTAGGGATTAATATCCAAGACCCGTTTCAGAATATCCAAAAAAACCTTAAAGCTAAACGTGGAGAACAAGGTCTTATGCTGGGAGAAAGAAATAAAGAGTTAATTGATGAATGTAAACACTTAAAAGAAAGAATATATAAGTATAAAAATGAGAAAGCAAAATTAAAAGTAAGTATCCAGAAAGATAAAAATTTTTCAGATTTCCAGAAAGAAAACTCAGGTAATATTTGATGATGGCTGACTTGTGAATCTAGTTGAATATTAAAAAAAAGACTATAAATCAACAAAAAGCATAACTCGTATGCAGCAAATAAAAATTAGACCTGAGAGGTGTTTTGATTTGAGTACAGATACTATGTCACCTATGAAACTTTAAGAGGTTAAGTTATACACTGTTACTAGTCTTATACTGCTATAAAAATATTTTTTTTAAGTTTCTTTTGAGAGAGAGTCGGAGAGAGAACATGAGCTGGGGAGGGGCAGAGAGAGAGAATGCCAAGGAGGCTCTGCACTGCCAGCGTGGAGCCCGACACAGGACTCTCAAAGTCAGGAGCTGTGAGATTCATGACCTGAGCCGAAATCAAGAGTTGCTTGCTTAATCGAGAAAGCCACCCAGGCACCCCTACAATAATAATTGTAATCTTTGCCACCGCATTTTATTACTGTGGTGAGCTGGTAACTGAAAATGCTGAAAGGTAAAATGAGTATTTTGAAACTTAGATTCAATTAATTGAGTTAACTGGACAGTCACTTCAGATTTCCCAGATGAAATGAAGTGTAGGTGCTCTTTCTGGTAGTACTTTTCCTTTGGTAGCTTTTTATACATTTTAAGTTGGTATGATTTTATTTTTATTCACATAAATTTCAATTTTCAGTCTCAAATCATGTGTTCCTACAACCTCCTAATTCTTTAAAGGTATCTACTTTTCACTAAATCATAATTTGGGACAACTGTGGTGAGTGTCAGGAAAGCCATGTTTGAGTAATCTTCCCACTGCTGTTTATAACTTATTTTAAATATTTTTACAAATAATTTGCTCATTTCGAAGCTCAGTTACTGTCATGTGGGCATAAGTTTGTCCAGTACAAAGAGAATTGTATCTCTCTGTGATTTATTAATTTGGCATTGGATCTCCATTTTCAGACCAAGGAGGGGTTGCAGGATTCTTGCTTAGCAGGAATGGAGTGAGTAGGGGAGAGAGCTGTAGGAGCTGAGGTCAGGGGAGGGGGGTGGAAGCAGGGGCCATTGGAATGACTTTACTTTGGTTCCGAGATAGGAGTCTATTAGAAGGATAAGAGCAGAGGATTGGATATGTGAGGAACTCTGACGGTAACTTAAGCCTGCCATAAAAAAAAGAGAGAAAACCTTTCATAATAAAGAATTTACGACTGCTGTGCCCACTATGTCCCCATTTCTTTTTGAGACTTCCATAGGTTATGAAGCTTTGCAAATTCACCAGTGGAGAATGGATAGTGAGGCTGAATTCATTATCTAAGTGACATCATCCTGACTAGGCAGGGAGATAACACTTTTTGTTCTTTAACTGAATTCAGTGACCAGGAAAGTGTATGTGTTGCTAAAAGAAGGTGAATTGGGGCGCCTGGGTGGCTTGGTCGGCTAGGCGTCCGACTTCGGCTCAGGTCATGATTTCACGGTCCGTGATTTCGAGCCCCGCGTCGGGCTCTGTGCTGACGGCTCAGAGCCTGGAGCCTGTTTCAGATTCTGTGTCTCCCTCTCTCTCTGCCCCTCTCCTGTTCATGCTCTGTCTCTCTCTGTCTCAAGAATGAATAAACGTTAAAAAAATTAAAAAAAAAATAAAAGAAGGTGAATTGATGTATGTGGTGATATTTCTCAAAGTACGCATGTTAGAGTTGTCTATTATTAACATAATTTAATAATAAGATGATTTAGAAAATCAGTAACAGAAATGTCTTCTTAGGTAGTTGTGAGACAACTTCAACAAGGACTGGCTGATACTCTGAAGAAACAGTCTATGTCAGAGGCTTCCCCCGAGGTTACGTCACATCTTCGTCTGGAAGATGAGACACGGGATCTCAAGAAGAAATTAGGTCGAATCAGAAGTCAGGTATGTAGTAAATGTAACCTGTCAACAGTTAACTTATAGCTGGTTAAATAATATAAGGTGTTTTAGAATACTAATTTCCATGGACCGCTTTCTTTTGTATTTTCATTATAATTAATTTATTATGCTTTTAGTATCTTTCCAATACATTTATTTCGTAAACTCTGACTTTCATTCTACTATTTGCGTTATACGTTTTTTTCTTATCATACTTAGAAAGTTGAGGCTTTTGTATCCTTCCTCACAGAAATTGAGAGACTTTTTTCTTTCTTTCCTTAATGTAAAACTTTTTTTACAGTTGATTTATTTATTTTGAGAGAGAAAGAGCGAGAGAGAGTGTGTGCGTGCATGTTAACAGGGGAGGGGCAGAGAGAGGAGAGGGAGAGAGAATCCCAAGCAGGCTCCATGCTGTCAGTGTAGAGCCAAGGTGGGGCTCAGTCTCATGAACCGTGAGATCATGACCTGAGCTGAAAGCAAGAATTGGACGCTTAACTGACGTAGCCACCCAGATGCCCCAAGAGATTTTTGTCCCCTGCTAAACAATGTTTTTTAATGATATCTCTATTACCATGATGAGGCAAGCTGGATAAAATCAGAAGAAAATGTTTAATGGAATGTTTCAGATAATTGTCTTAGTTCTCATCTTCACTTTCGGGAAGACTCTGTATTGATTTCAGGATGACTTGTACAGAAAGATCACTTAACAAACCACTTGAACTTAGGCATTTCCTTCATTTTCTTTGCCTTTTAGACATGTTGTCAAAGCACGGAAATATTCAGATCATGTATAGTATGTACGCCCAAAAGCGAGAATTAAGGACATTATCTGTGTCCTGCCATTGGGTTTTTTTAAAGCCTTTTTGAGGTCCAATACACATCCCATAAAAGTCACCCATTTGACACGCACAGTTCACTGTCTCTGTGTACGCTCGTGCAACCATCACTGCCATCAAGTAGAATGCTTTCCTCACCCTGAAAGGAAACCCTTACCCGTTGCCCCCAGCCTCAGGCAACCACCAGTCTACTACTTGGCCTCTCACTGGAGTTGCCTCTTGTGAATATTTCATATAAATGGAGTCACACAACGTGTGGTCCCTTGGGACTAGCTAGCTTCACTTAATGTTTTCCGGGTTCATCTGTGTTGGTTACAGCTTATATCAGTGCTTCATTTCTTTTTATTGTCAAACAGTACTCCATTGTGGGCTAAGGCCCTTGTCCATTCATCAGTTGATGGACCTTTGGGTTGTGTCCACTTTTTGCCTGTTAATACTGCTGCTTATGAACATTCACGTAGTTCTTGTGTGGACACCTGTTTTTAATGTCTCTGTCATCAGATTTTATCCTCCGAGTTAACTGAGTTGATTTCACCATCTCTCTGCCGTTTACTCATGCTGTCTTTTTAGTTTCTGTTCCTCTTGCCTAAACCTATGTTATTCAGACTTGTCTCACAGTCTCCTTTCCTATGAACTTTCTCTGACTGTTCTAACTCCCATTAGCCTTAACTCTCTTGACACTTGTCATCTAGCCTGCGCAGAACAATTTAGTCCTTTATTCGATGTTGTTTTTATTTTTTTATGACAGGTAATTTCGTCTTCCTAAGTATAAATTTAAGGGATAATAATATTTGATACGTGTGGTACTTATCCTTGTATAAATTGAAAATATTTTAACTTAACAGTTTTTCCGATAAAATTAAGTACTTTATACCGTATCAATAAATTCTTCTTGGAAACATTGGTATAACAAAGCTTTTATTCTAAATGTATGCTAAGAAATGAAATACAAAATTGAGGGGTGCCTGGCTGTCTCCAGTCCTATCAGAGTCTGCCTTTGGCTCAGGTCATGATCTCCACGTTCTTGAGACTGAGCCCTGCATCGGACTCTCTGCTGTCAGCAGAGCCTGCGTTGGATCCATTGTGTCCCTCACGTTCTGCGTCACTCAGACTCGTGCTCTCTATCAAAAAATAAATGTTAAAAAAATGTGTGTATATCTACACACACACACACACACACACACACACACTTATATAAGTAAAATTATTAATAAAAGCACTTAATCAAATAGAGGAGAAATGTTCAATCAAATGTTTGGGTTTTTTTTCCCTCTCACTATGAGAAAGCTCTCTAAATTTGTCTTTCTTCCTTACACAGCCAGAACTGGGATTTACAGATTTATAACACTTTACCAACTGCAAAGATCTGGGTACAGCTTTTCTGATATGCTTTTACCACAAAGCCTTAATGTCTTCATCAGAGTACATGTTAAAGCAGCCTAACGTAAACAGTATATACGGACATGAAATGATTGAGGAACTTTAGTTTAGCAAGACTCGATTATTTCCATGTCAGTGGCTTTCCCTTGCCTCTGATGGTCATGTAAAGGATCTACTACTCAGTCAAGGAGGTGCTATTTGTACCTTGGTCTGTGAACATTGTCCACTGAGTGGTATAGAGAGGAATAAGTTAAAAGGATTATAAATGGAAAAAGTACTGTTGGCTAGTGGCATTGGCGAAAGTTGTGTGAAGTACTGAGGAGAGATTCTGGGCCTCATGCTCCCCATTTGCTGCCACTTGCGGTGGAATGAAGAATAACTTCAGTATAATTTGTATAGGGGAACACTTGTGTTGGCAGGCCACCTGCCTAAACTATCACATTGTATTGGAACGCAAAATACAGCATCAGTAATCATGCTAAATGCAGACACTTAGAGCTGACTATGTGCCACGTACCCTTCTAAGTTGTTCATCTGTTATTTCCTAATTTAATCTTCCCAACATCCCAGTGGGGTAGATACTATTAGTATTTATTTTGAGATCACTTTTTTAAGGGCCTTTGTTTTGAGAGAGAGAAAGACAGAGAGATTGTGGGGAAGGGCATGTGGGGAGAGAGAGAAAAAGGGAGAGAGAGAAAGAGAGAGAGGGAGAGAGAGGGAGAGAGAATCCCAAGCAGGCTCCTCGCTGTCCATGCAGAGCTCAATGTGGGGCTCAATTACATGACCCTGAGATCATGTCCTGAGCTGACATCAAAAGCCAGACACTGAACCGACTGAGCCACTCAGGTGTCCCAGTAGGTGCTATTACTACCTTCTATTTACAGATGCAGAGACTGAGACATGGAAGTTTTAGGTAGTGTGCTCAAGGTCATACAGCTCATAACGAGCAGAACTGGGAATTCAGACCCAGGCATTCTGGCCCCTACTAGGATATTGCTTCTCAAATTCTTCCATGAAATATCTTGTTGTCACTGAAGGCAGCATGTTCAGTTTTATAATCATGAGAATAGCGACGTCAACACCTATGTGAATATATAAAATCATAGTTGATGTGGTGCTTGGGATATGAAAATAGAAATGTTTACCATAAGGTAAATTCCTATATTTCCTCCATTTGACCAATAGATACATTTGTACATTTATCTGATCATATATAATTTAAAAACATTAACAATGTTATGTTTTGTAGGAGAGTAAGGTTAGTAAACTATTCTGTAAGAGTATTGAAACATTTCGTTTTGTCGGCCATAGTCTCTGTGTAGCAGTTCAACTCTCCTGTTATGACCTCAGAGTAGCCATCAATCAGCATGTAGAGGAGAGTGTGGCTGGCTCCAAAAAGATTTTAGTTACAGGGACACTTGGGCGGCTTAGTTGTTTGAGCGTCCTCTTAATTTCCACTCGGGTCATGATCCCAAACCCCACATCATGAGACCGGTCATGAGACCGGTCATGAGACCGAGCCCCATATCAGGCTTCACCCTGAGCTTGCAGCCTGCTTACCATTTTCTCTGTCTCTCCCTCTGCCTCTCTTCCCCACTTCTGCATGCTCTCTCTCTGTCTCTCTCTCAAGTCAAGTCAAGTCAAAAAAAAAAAAAAAACGTTTAGTTACAGAAACAGGTGATGGTGTTCTACGAGATTTTCAGAAGTTAAAATTATTTTTTTTCTTTATTTTAGTTGCAAGAAGCACAGGAACGACATGCAGAGGCCGTAAGATATGCTGAGGAGATGAAAGATCATATGCAAAAGTATAATTTAAACCTCACAGAAAATAACTTGTTTACTTATAAAGCAGATAAGCAGTGTAGTATGGGAAATGTATTACTTATGCCAGTATATCATTGTTCAGCTGGATACAAATTCCAGCTTTGAGCTATTTTGAAATGCAGAATTGTGGCATCTCATCTCTCAATGTTGCACCTTGTCCACAAAACACAATGAGAAAAATGGCACAATTCCCAAATCTTCCTCTTGACACCATTTTAAGAATTTATGTAATACCCTCATTTGTTCAGAAATTATACGGTGTTGTTTTAAATTTATGTGTGAGCATAATTATCTTAAGATCTGCATTTTAGGCTACAGGTGAAAAATGCCAGGCAAGAAGAAACCATCAAACATCAAGCGGCCCAAATTCAAGATCTTGAGAGCAACGTGATAAAGACAAGTTTGGTAAGTCGATCTCTTAATGTCTATCCTACTGAAAAGGAATCCTTATTTCACTAGTGGTACATAAGAATGTTTTGGATCATATGAAAAATCTCACAGATCAAAACAGTAGGTTCATATTGTTCCTACTTGCTACTAGTGATGTAATTCTTCTATATAGATGAAGTTGATTGAATTCATAAAGTAATGATGTTTATAGTGAGATTTTCATAAAAAAACATTGTGAGAGTCTAAAAAAACCAACATTTTGTATATACCATAGTGAGCATTTGGTTTAGTCCACCTTTGGCTACTGTTAATAATGCTGCTGTGAACGTTGGCATACAGGTGTGCGAGTCCCTGGTAATATTTCTCTGCGTGTTTCAAACGTCCCCAATCTTTGAGTGATCATTTCATCTTGAATTCTGACTTCCTCTTGTAATCTCATCCCTTCAGTGAGAGTTTGAGTTGGGTTATTTTAATGATGATTTGTTGTAATTTGTAATTACAAATCTGCAATTTATTCTCTTCATCAACAATGACTAGAGGTCATTACGCAAACGTCCTTCTCAAAGGAATGGACTTTTCTCCTTGTTGGATTTTGTAAAGGAAAAGAAATGCCAGTGAAAAAGTAGAAATGGCTGCTCGGTCAGGGCCTTACCTAGAAACATAGGGCTCCTACCATTGCAAGTTCAGAAGCTCTTTTTCTTTTTTTTTCCGTTCACTTGAGTTGATCAGCCTTTCAGAGATTTCACAATTCGATCTCAAAAAAGACTAATGTGCCATTCAGGATTCTAATTTATCGATATGTAGTGAAACCCCAAATGTTTTCCAAGCAGAACAGTTAATGTCATCCCACTCTCACCCTCCTTTGTAGGACTCACATTGTAAATCCTAAGTGGGAGCAATGAGGTAGATACACTGACCAACTCGTTTCTGTCAGTCACAAAAGCTATATAATATACATGCAAGTTTCATTGGACAGCTATACCCGTCAGGGGAACTAGAACATTCTGTTGACTGGTCCTTTTTGTGGCTGAAGAGACATTGAAAATTATTTTCTTTTCTAGACCTCTTATCAATGAGTCACATTGTATTAGGGAACTTCTCATGCGAGTAACATGACACTCTGTTGATCAGTCTTCTATGAATGAGAGTGCCAGGCGTTGTCCTGCTGCTGTGTCCTAAAGAAATCTTTAAGGTCTCTAAAACTAAAATTTGTAAGAATATCCGATACTGATGAAGCTTAGTAAAGAATAATGAGGGATTTTCTGTAGATGCCTATAGAAAGGAATTAGGGTTATGGCATGAAATTATCCGCCACTTTAAAGTCTTCCCTGTGAAACAAAAACTTAGATAGCTTTCAGCCAACTCATTCCATAGCTCTGACTTCTCTAGAAGGTCCTTATCTCCTGAATCCCCAAACCAGAGGCTTCCTGGGTTAGAAAGTTTTGGTGGGCGGGGGGCGTTATTCTTTTTGTTGTATCTTAGTTTCTATTTTTTTTAAATTTGCATCCAAATTAGTTAGCATTTAGTGAAGCAATGATTTCCGGAGTAGATTCCTTAGTGCCCCTTACCCGTTTAGCACATCCCCTCTCCCACACCCCTCCAGCAACCCTCAGTTTGTTCTCCATATTTATGAGTCTCCTCTGTTTGTCCTCCTCCCTGTTTTTATATTATTTTTGTTTCCCTTCCCTTTTGTTCATCTGTTTTGACTCTGAAAGTCCTCATACGAGGCAAGTCCTATGAATTTTGTCTTTCTCCGACTGAGTAATTTCACTTAGCGTAATCCCTCCAGTTCCATCCACGTAGTTGCAAATGGCAAGATTTCATTCTTTTTGATTGCCGAGTAATAATCCATGGAATCTATATACCGCATCTTCTTTTTTTTTTAATTTTTTTAATGTTTTATTCATTTTTGAGACAGGGAGAGACAGCATGAACAGGGGAGGGTCAGAGAGAGGGAGACACAGAATCTGGAAAAGGCTCCAGGCTCTGAGCTGTCAGCACAGAGCCCGACGCCGGGCTTGAGCTCACGGACCGCGAGATCATGACCTGAGCCGAAGTTGGCCGCTTAACCGACTGAGCCACCCAGGCGCCCCATACCACATCTTCTTTATCCATTCATCCATCAGTGGACAGTTGGGCTCTTTGCATACTGTGGCTATTGTTGAGAGTGCTGCTATAAACATGGCGGTGCATGTGTCCCTTTGAAACAGCACACCTGTATCCCTTGCATAAATGCCTAGTAGTGCAATTGCTGGGTGGTAGGGTAGGTCTCATTTTGGTTTTTGGAGGAAACTCCATACTGTTTTCCAGAGTGGCTGCACCAGCTTGCATTGCCACCAACAATGGAAAAGAGATCCTCTTCTCTGCATCCTCGCCAACATCTGTTGTTGCCTGAGTTGTTAATGTGAGCCATTCTGACAGACGCAAGGTGGTATCTCAGTGTGGTTTTGATTTGTATGACCATCTGGATGTCTTCTTTCGAGCAGTGTCTATTCATGTCTTTTGCCCGTTACTTCACTGGATTACTTGTGTTTCGGGTGTTGAGTTTGAGAAATTCTTTGTAGATTTTGGATACTAACCCTTTATCTGATATGTCATTTGCAAATACCTTCTCCCATTCTGTCGGTTGCCTTTTCGTTTTGGTGATTGTTTCCTTCGCCGTGCAGAAGCTTTTTATTTTGATGAGGTCCCCCTAGTTCATTTGTGCCTTTGTTTCCCTTGCCTCCGGAGACGTTTTGAATAAGAAGCTGCTGCAGGCAAGATCTAAGAGGGTTTTGCCTGCTTTCTCCTCGAGGATTTTGATGGCTTCCTGTCTTCCATTGAGGTCTTTCATCCATTTTGAGGTTATTTTCTGTGTAATGAACAACTTTTTATGTGAACATGTTTTGATTTCTCTTGGGTATATACCTATAAATACAGTTGCTGGTTCATATGGTAACTCTGTTAAATAAACCTTTTTTGTTTGTTTGTTTTTGTTTTGTTTTTTCAACCTTTTGAGGAGGGGCAGGCACCTGGGTGGCTCAGCCGGTTGAGTGGCCAGCTCTTGATTTCAGCTCATGTCATGATCTCAGGGTTGTGGAATCGAGCCCTACATTGGGCTCTGCCCTGAGCCTGGCGCCTGCTTGGGGTTCTCTCCCTCCCTCTCCTCTGTCCCTCTACCCCACTTGTGCACTCTCTCTCAAATATGTTTAGAAAAATTGTTTTTCTAGTTTAACCTTTTGAGGAACTGCCAGACTGTTTCCAAAGTGGCAGCAACATTACATTTTCATCAGCAGTTTTTGAGAGTTCCCGTTTTCCTGGTTCTTGCCAATGTTTGTCATTATCTGTTGCTTTTATGATAGCAATTCTAGTGGGTATGAAATGGCATCTTGTGGTTTTTGGTTTGCATTTTCTTATAACTAATGATGTTGAACATGTCTCTTTTATTTTTGAGAGAGACAGTGTGAGCAGGGGAGGGACAGAGAGAGAGGGAGACACAGAATCTGAAACAGGCTCCAGGCTGCGAGCTGTCAGCACAGAGCCCGATGCGGGGCTCGAACCCACGAACAGTGAGATCATGACCTGAGCCCAAGTCAGAAGCTTAACTGACTGAGCCACCCAGGCACCCCGAACATCTCCCTTTGAACGTGATTATTATCCATTTCTATATCATCTTGAAAGAACTAATCCATTCTTTTGCCCGTTTTTATATTGGATTGTCTTTTCATTATTGGAAGAGTTATTTAAATAGCCTACATACCAATCCCTTAGCAGATATGGGATTGTCAGGTATTTTCTCCTATTTAGTCACTTGCCTTTTCACTTTCTTGATGGTGATATTTGAAGCATAGAAGTTTTTAATTTTGATGAAGTAAACTTAATCCGCTTTTGTCTTTTGGTGTCATGTCTAAGAAATCATTGCCAAATCCAGTCACAAACATATACACGTCAGCTTTTGTCTAAGAATTTTATCATTTTAGCTCTTAGATTTTAAGTTAATTTTGTATATATGCTATGGGGTAGAGGTCTGATTTTATTACTTTGCATGTGGATATCCATTTGTCCCAGTACCATTTGTTACAATTGTTACAATACTGTAACTATTCTCATTCCATTTAATTGTCTGGCACCCTTGTGGTAAATCAGTTCACTGTAACGTGAGAGTTTATTTTTAGATTCTCAATGTTAATACATTGGTCTATATGTCTGTCCTTATGCCAGTACCGTATCAAATTTTATGAAAACTTTTTCCTAGTTATCTTGCAAATTACCAGTCACTTATGTAATAATAAAAAGTCAATGTAGTAGAACTTAACTTTGCACCTATAGAGATTTTTGCTTCCTGAAGGACCCTTTCGCCAGCCTATGCCTTGCTGACCCCATGACTCGATGTGAAGTCAGGCTCAAAAAGTTAAAATGCTCTTTCTTTAGTGTGTTCAGACTTTATTTATTTATTTATTTATTTATTTACTTATTTATTTTTATATTTTTATTTTATTTATTTTATTGTTTTTTAGAGCATACACAAGCAGGATGTGGGTGTGTGTGTGGGAGAGAGAGAGAGAGAGAGAGAGAAGAGAGAAGAGAGATAATTTTTATCAGGTTTCACACTTAGTGTGAAGGCTGACAGGAGTCTTGATCCCATGACCCTGGGATCATGACCTGAGAGGTTGAGGCTCAACTGACTGAGCCACCCATGTTCCCTGCCTGTGCCAACTTTTAGTCTCTCAGTCAGTGCTGTCAACTTTCATTTCCATCAAATCTTGGCCATAGGATGTCTTGACTCAGTCTACCACTTACTTCATTATATTTTATTCTCTCATTATAATGCATAGACTCACCCATACTTTTCACCATCTAGGAAGGAAAAGATTAACTCTGGGCTATTCCTCTTTCCTGTTAAGCAATCTTGCTAATCCATCATCTTGCAATTCACAATGAGATCCTCTTCTGACCTGGTTCTTGTGTGTAACACTGGTGTTAATCCTATTCTTGGCACAGATCCTACATTCTTGGAAAACACAGTAGCCTGTATGGCTTTCTTTCACTTAAATAGAAAGATATGCATAGCTATGCGTTATAGCTCAGCATATAATTAATGGAATATACATTACATCATTCAAATAATTCAGCTGTACAAAGTGAGGTAGTATTATGTTGATTTATCAGAGACAAATAGTAGATTGGTAATTTGAATGACAAAAAATTTTTGAAGCCAGCTTGTATGATATGGAGAAGCATTGTGGGACAACACAAAGATGAAATGGTCTTACCTCCCCCCACAAGCAAGGTTGGAGTAAGGTAAAGGAGAATGTGCAGTTAATTGAAGTAGTGCTAAAGGACAGTACATTTGTTGTGCTACTGAGAAGATGAAAAATGATTTCATAACATTCTCTTTATTTCCTCACTGAGGGAAGGAGAATGAAGATTGAGTATTCAATGGATTAAAAAATACTCAAAGCTGCCTATTCCCTTTAATTGAAATCAGATCAAAGGCCCAATTTTGGTTATCAGATTGACTCTTTCTAGTTTTTCAACTATTGTGCTTCAAATCATATGTCTCTGTGCTTCTACCTTCACTTGAGGGGAAATTCTAAAGAGGCATTCCTGCCTACTTGTAAGAATTGTTGTAAGTGAAGGGAATCTTAGGAAACTTTCTTAGACACAGGAAGATGGCAGAGGAGTAGGAGGACTCTAGGCTTGCCTCATCCCACGAATACAACTAGATAACAATCAGCTCACCCTGAATACCCCAGAAATCGACCTGAAGACTGACAGAACAAACTCCACAACAAAAGGGAGAGAAGAGGCCACATCAAAGAAGGTCCTTGATGCAGAAATGTCGTCTAGAAGAGAAACCGATCCTGGCTGCTGCAGAGGGGAGGGAGTCGAGGTTGTGGATAAGGGTGAGAGAGAGAGGAACGCACAGGGGAACGCACAAAGAGAACATTTCCCCATACCCACTGGCTTGGAAAACAAGAGGGACTGAATTGCGTGAGTTCTTGCCACCAGTAGTGCTTAAAGTCTGGAGTTTTAAAGGGCATCCGGTTTAGCTGGGATAGAGCCCTGAGGTACTGCACTGCTCTTGGGCAGAGGGCAGGCAAACAACGTGGGAGCATACAGCATGGATACAGTGATCTGAAGAGTGCCTGGGGCACACAGTGGGGAGATTATTTGCTCTTCTCAGAGCACGTCCCTCAGAGGCAAAGTTCAGAGAGACCTGTCTGTAGGAACAAAGCCGCTGGCTGGCACCATCTCCTTCTCCTGCCCCTCACCACAAACATAAAGCCACCTGCAGGAAGCAGTGCATTGCTAACACTGGCTACCTAACTTGCTTACACCAAGCACCACCCCCTTGCCCTCTGGTGGAACTACCCTTCTCAATCACTCTTGCTTGAGTTGCAGCACAGCAGACCCCTCCCCCAAAAGACCAGGACAAACACCTGCCCACACTACATCTCCCAACCAGAGGGTTTCCCTTGGCCTCAGTTCCAGTAGAGGTGGTGACAGGTCTCATTTCCTAAGCAGACCAGAGCACACCTAGTTAAAACTCACTACATTCAGGTCAGGGACCAAACACTCACCAGACCAGGCAAGGAGAGCCTCTGCAGACGACTGGCCTGAAGGATAGCATAGCCAGAACACAACAGCAGGACACATGCAGCACACACTGGTGACACTCCCTGAAGTGCTAGACCCTAGGCATTACATGACGTCTTTTTCCTCAGTCCATTACTTTCGGGAGCAGGTGACATAACTGGCTTCTTTAAGACACAGAAGCTGTCAGATACTTAGACAAAATGAAAAGACAGAGGCATTTATCCAAATGAAAGAACAGGATAAGGCCATGGCCAGACACCGAAATGGGACAGATGTAAATAGCACGCCTAATGGAGAATTTAAAACCATGATCATAAGGATATTCAGTGGACTTGAGAAAAGAATGGAAGACATCAGTGAGACCCTTACCACAGACATAAAAGAGTTCAAGGATCAGAGATGAAGAGTGCAGTAAAATGAACAGCAAGCTGGAAGAAGCAGAGGAGCAAATTAATGACCTAGAAGACAAAGTAATGGAAAACAATGAAGCTGAAGAAGACAAAGAAGAATTATCCAATGAAGAATAGACTTAAGGAACTCGGTGTCTCCGTCAAATGTAAAAACATTCATATGATAGGAGTCCCAGAAGAAGAAGACAGAGAGAAGGGGACAGATAATTGACTTGAAGACAAAATAACTGAAAAATTCCCTAATGTGGAGAAGAAAACAGACATTGAGATCTAGGAGACACAGAGAACTTCCATCAAAATCAACACCCAAGACATGTTGTAATTAAATTTGCAAAATATACTGCTAACATCTTTTTTTTTAGTGTTTTGTTATTTGTTTTGTTTTGTTTTTGCTTTTGATTATTCTGTGACAGAACGCAGACACAAGCAGGGGAGGGGCAGAGAGAGAGAGAGAGAGAGAGAGAGAGAGAGAGGATCCCAAGCACTCTCTCTGTGCTGTCAGTGCAGAGCCCACTGGAGGCTTGAACCCAGGAACTGCGTGGTCACGACTTGAGCTAAGATCAAGTCATGCTTAACCGACTGAGCCACGCAGGCGCCCCACTGCTACAAATCTTAAAAGCAGCAAAACAAGTCATTAACTTCCAAGGAGAAACCCACAAGGCTAGCAGGAGATTTTTCAATAGAAACTTTGCAAGGCATAAGGAAAAGGCATGATATATTCAAAGTGCTGAATGAGAAAAATCTGCAGCCAAATATACTCTATCCAGTAAGGCTATCATTCATGATAGAAGGAGAGGTAAAGAACTTCTCAGACAAACAAAAATGGAAGGAGTTTGTGACCACTAAATCAGCCTGTAAGAAATATTATCGGGAACTCTGAGTGGAAAGGAGAGATCAAAAGTGACAGTATAAAGGCAGAAAATGTAAAAGCAGTAAAAATGTATATTTCTGTAAACAAATCAGTCAAGGAATGCCCCCAAAAAGGATGTACAATATAATAGCTTATCTAAACCATGGGGAGGAGAAAAAAATGAGTTCTAACTTCATTGACCATCAACTTAATATAGACTGCTACATGCAGAGGAGGTGATATACAAATTAATGCTTATCATATACCAACACCCACTAATAAACATGCAAAGAATAAAGAGAAAGAAATCCAAATATATCATTAAAGCAAATTAGAAAGACATCAAAGAGAGAAAAACAATAAAGGATTTGAGAAAATCTCCAGAAACAACCACAAAACAAGTAGTAAAATGACAATAAATAGATACCTGTCAATAATTATTTTATATATAAATGCAATAAACACTCCAACCAAAAGACCTAGGGTGACAGGATGGATTAAAAAACACGACCCATCTGTATGCTGCCTATAAAAACCTCATTTTAGACATAAAGACACCTGCAGATTAAAAGTGAGGGGATGCTTGCACTGTTGGTGGTAATGCAAACTGGTGCAGCCGCTCTGGAAAACAGTGCGGAGGTTCCTCAAAAACAATTGAAAATAGAACTACCCTATGACCCCTCAAGAGCACTACTGGGAATTTATGCAAAGGATACAGGAGTGGTGATTCATAGGGGCACATGTACTCCAATGTCTAAAGCAGTGCTTTCAACAACAGCCAGATTGTGGAAAGAGCCTAAATGCCCATCAACTGGTGAGTGGGTAAAGAGATGTGGTTTATATATACACTGGAATACTACCTGGCAAGGAGAAAGGGTGAAATCGTGCTATCTGTTGCAATGTGGATGGAACTGGAAGGTATTATGCTACATGAAATAAGTCACAGAATGACAGATATCATAAGTTTCCGCTCATATGTGGAACTTGAGAAACTTAACAGAAGACCGTGGGGGAAGGGAAGGGGAAAAGTAGTTACAAACAGAGAAGGAGAGGGGCAAACCATAGGAGACTCTTGAATGCAGAGAACAAATAGAGGGTTGATGGGGGGAGCGGTGGGTGAGAAAGGAAAGTGGGTGGTGGGCATTGAGGAGGGCACTTGTTGGGATGAGCCTGGGTGTTGTCTATAAGTGATGAACCACAGGAATCTACCCCCAAAACCAAGAGCACACTGTACACCCTGTATGTTAGCCAAGTTGACAATAAATTCTATTCAAAACAAATGGAAACGAGGGGATGGAGAAAAATTTATCACGTTAAAAGAAAAAGTAGCGATACTTTTGTTAGACAAAAGAGTCCTTAAAACAAACATTGTGGGGCACCTGGGTGCCTCAGTCATTTGAGCGACCGACTAGGTCTTGGCTCAGATCATGATCTTATGGCTGGTGGCTTTGAGCCCCATGTTGGGCTCCAGGCTGACAGCATGGAGGCTGCTTGAAATTTTCTCCCCCCTTTCTATGTCCCTCCCCAACTCTGTCTCTCTCAAAATAAATAAACTTAACCAAAAACAAAGACTGTAGCAAGAGCCAAAGAATGCTACTATATCATAATAATTCCAATAGGAAGATCTAACAATTGTAAATATTTATGCACCCACCATGAGAGCACTCAAGTACATAAAACAATAACCAACATAAAAGAACTAATTGATAATAATACAGTACTAGGGTAATTTAACACCCCATTTACATCAATAGATCTTAGTTAAAAAATCACCAAAAAATACATCTTAACAGAAAATCACCAAAGAAAGAGTGGCTTTGAGCCATACAGAGAAAGACAGATACCATATGTGTTCACTCTTTTGTGGATCCTGAGAAGCTTAACAGGAACCCATGGGGGAGGGGAAGGAAAAAAAAAAGAGGTTAGAGTGGGAGAGAGCCAAAGCATAAGACACTCTTAAAAACTGAGAACAAACTGAGGGCTGATGGGGGGTGGGAGGGAGCAGAGGGTGGGTGATGGGTATTGAGGAGGGCACCTGTTGGGATGGGCACTGGGTGTTGTATGGAAGCAAATGTGACAATAAATTTCATATATTAAAAAAAAAAAAAAGAAAGAA